>NC_085014.1:6336754-6340895 GCF_963854185.1 Sardina pilchardus
CAAAACAAATGTTCAGTCTGAAGAGCTGGAGCAGTGCCCGCTCTCACTGGTCACCATGACAACTCAAGGAGTCCTGAATAAAGCCGGGTGTGTCCTGACAAGAAGCATCCTGCTCAAACCAGCAGGCAGAAGAACAGAGAGTTCAAAAGAACACAAGGAAAAATGAACGCAAAACGACAGAACACTACACTGACTTTTAACTGACATTAACCAGTCAGAACACTGTTGTAACCACTTGCTTTCCCTCAGTGGTTCCTCAGAGGTGGAATGAGTTGCCCAGTGCTCTCCGTTGCAATCATAGTTTTGGGCCTTTCCAGAAGGGTCTGAAGACATACAGTATCTGTTCAGCATACACCTAGTTAAGTGGTTCTTATGAGTTATGATTAGTATATCATAGTATTTGTTTATTTTCATTAGGCTATTGATCAATGATATTGCATTGCTGTTATTGCTTAATGTTTGACTCCATAATGTGGTCTTATCCATTTGTAAAACTGTTTACTGTTAATGATGACTATTTTACTGTTAATGATGGCTATTGTACTGTTAATGATGGCTATTGTACTGTTTTATCTGGAAGTCGCGTTGGACAAAAGAGTCAGCCAAATCCTAAAAAAAGTAATGCATCAGTAAATTGATGGTGCAGTGTTGCTTGTGTTGTTTCCAAGAGGGAGAAACAGTAAGTAAAAACAGGCCTGTACAGAGAGAGAGAGAGAGAGAGAGAGAGAGAGAGAGAGAGAGAGAGAGAGAGAGAGAGAGAGAGAGAGTCTTGTCTACAGCTGAATAGATGCCCTGATGAACAAGCGAGTCTATGGCTTCTCATCTGCCGGTCGATGCTGGAGGTGAGATATGATCTAGACCGTATCTACAGTAGATTTAAAGCTTTCGGTACACAGAGCAGACGTATTCCAAGCGCACAGAAGCTCAGAGGCCAAGAAAGAGAACTTTTAAATTGCATCTGAATAGTGATGTCCCTTCACTCCAGTAAATGAGGTTCTCCACAGGCCTACTACAAACATGCACAGCTTAGCCCTATACTACTAGCCTGACCAAAAAAAAAGACTTCAAAGGCCACATTAGCTGAGGTGTCTGTCAAAATCAACTTCCTATTTCTGCTGAGTAAACAACATCAAGTCACATTCTGTAGAAATGGCTGTCCCTCAATCTAAGGTCACCAGTCAGACAGAGGAGAGGCAGGACAGATTAAAAAAAAGAGGAAAACCTTGACTGAACCAAACATTCACTCAGATGCTCTAGCTGTAAAGATCACTTTGTTGTCTCCACTTCGTAAACACACAATAAGGAAAAAAGAGGAAAAAAAAGAAAGCTTGCTTGCCCGCAGCAAAATAGCGCTTAAGAGCTTTTCAGACGACCCCGAACTGCAAGGCTTACATCAAGGTAAGGTGGCTGCACTTGGATAAAGCGTAGGGCCGTAGCGGGACAGCGCAAATGGGGCCAAGGCCGTTAAGTGTGATATATGCGCCCGCCTTCCATAGTGACAGGAGCACTTCCGTCACATGGAGCAGCACAATTTGTTTGTGCCGAAACATATAGCCTAGAAGGACACAAAACACTGACGTATGCCTCAAACAAAAACTTCCACCTTCGAGTTGGTGACAACTCATGATCGCTTCGGTTTGTAAATACATGCAATCGAGTTGTGATTTATTACAATTCAGCTCGTTCATTTACAGTAGACATTTGTTCTCTAATGAGAGACAGTATTGTATAGCCTGTACTTTATGTCCGGCGACAACCATTTCATTCGCGATATGCGCGTTGTGTCTTCTCATGTGGTGTAGCCTACACTACACGGTGTCATCAGGGTGACTGTACATCTTGCTGAACTGTCCCGTTAGACTACTAGTTTCTACAGCGTTACCGGAGCCATAGCAGGCGGATTTCTTTTTTCAAACCAAACACCCCCACCCACTCAAAGAGAGAGAGAAAGAGAGAGAGAGAGAGAGAGAGAGAGAAAACAAACATCAACAGTGGACTTACTTTGGACGAAAGTAAACACGCAAGCGAGTACAGTCAGGGTCCGCGTCATTGTCGCTGTCAAGTGGTCCATGTGCGTCCTTCGTGCGAGGTTCCATTACGGACTGTACCTTATGGTCCCCCGGAGCATTTCGAACTCCCAAAAAGGACACTGGCGGGGTCTCTTCTGTTAACACGGAAACTCCCGCTTTGTATTGAGAGATGAGAAAACGCACGCCTGCCGATACAATGAAACACAGGAGTGGTGGAGAGCGTTCGCCGCTCTTGTTTTAGGACGCCACGGTAGCGGAACAAGTCGACCCCAGCCGCAGTGACACCTCTTCCACAATACGCGCTCTAACGCGCGCACTGAAGCGTGCACCCCGCTCTCTCCCTATCCTAGAGCCGCGCGCACCGCACGCATACGCATTGGCACTCACACTGAAACAATTCATGCATACACGCCTGACTCCTGTCATATAAGGATATTTGCGTATGGTCATGTTTCTTTGAAACTTATTTTTTCGTTATTTCTATTCTTTTTACTTTGATTTGTAGATTTGTATTACTATTAATAGGTGTTTATAGCTAATAAGCGTAATGATAAATTGAATACACTTTCAAAGCTTCTCTTTGATATCCTTATCCAAATAAAGTGTGTGGATTCTGTTAAATTATCATCCACCAAATAAGTGTTTGCTCTGGCTTGACCGTGGCTGAAGTGGGGTTCGCTATAGAGTGTGTGAGGGGTGTGTGGGGCTGAGATGGGGGTGTGTAGAGTGTGTGAGGGGTGTGTGGGGCTTAGACGGGGGTGTTTAGAGTATGTGAGGGGTGTGTTTGGTGGTAGGCAGAGGTAAGGGCTACTGTGCAGTGTGGTGTGATGAGACTACAAGAGTTAGGCTATCACAGCTGTGTTGGATGATCGGATGGTTTGTGACGGTGTGTGTGTGTGTGTGTGACGGTGATGGTGGTGATGGTTAAAGTGAGTTGGTGGTGGTGTGAGTGTGTGTGGGGCGGATGGGCAGACTTAAGGCCACTGTATACAGTAGTATGACGGTGATGATTAAAGTGAGTTGGTGGCGATTATGTGTGTGTGGGGGGTGGGGGGGGGTGCAGGTGGGCAGACTTAAGGGCCACTGTATAGTGTGATGAGATGTAACTGTAGGATGCGGGGCTGGACTGAGGTGGACTATCACAGCTGAACTGGGCTGGACTGTGCTGGGCTGTGCTGGGCTGTACTGGCTGGACTGGGATGTGCTGGGCTGTACTGGACTAGACTGGGCTGGGCTGTACTGTACTGGGCTGTACTGGGCTAGGCTGGGATGGGCTGGCCTATCACAGCTGGACTGGACTGGGCTGTACTGGGCTGTACTGGGCTGGACTGTACTGGGCTGGGTTGGGCTGGACTGTACTGGGCTGTACTGGGCTGGACTGGGCTGGACTGTGTGTGTGTGTGTGTGTGTGTGTGTGTGTATGTGTGTGTGTACACGCTTGTGTGTGTCTGAGGGGTTGGGTCAGTGCACGTAATCTGACCCTCATCAGTCATGGTTGCTGCCTTATGATATCCTCTTCCTCTTCTTCACACACCTCTCTCCTCCTCCCCCTCCTCCTCCTCCTCCTCCATCTCTTCAGTCCAGGTCAAGCCCAGTATTTCATCAGCAGCAACTTTTCTCTCCTCTCCTTCTTTTTCTTCTCTCCTCTCCTCTCCTCTCCTCTCCCTTTCCTCTCCTCTCCTCTCTCTCCTCCTCTCCTCTCCTCCCCTCTCTTGTCCTCTCCTCCCCTCTCCTCTCTCCTCCCCTCTCCTCTCCTTCTCTCCTCTTTTTCTCCTCTCCTCTCATCTCCTCTCTCCCCCTCTCCTCTCCTCTCCTCTCCTCTCCTCTCCTCTCCTCTCCTCTCCTCTCTTCTCTTCTCTTCTCTTCTCTTCTCTTCTCTTCTCCTCTCCTCTCCTCTCCTCTCCTCTCTTCTCCTCTCCTCTCCTCTCCTCCCCTTCTCTTCCCCTCTCTGGTCCTCTCTTCAGCATCTCTGTCCCCGCACCCCTTTATTCTACTCAGAGTGCCATTATTCACCCATCGGCTGTGGCATGGGGACGTCCTCCAAGGTCCACATCCCCTGATGGAGCCTCTGTTGTGTGGAGGCCGTGGAGATTTACTGGGCTCCCCAGAGG
>NC_085014.1:6341095-6371095 GCF_963854185.1 Sardina pilchardus
GCATCAGATTAGTGTGCTATTTTCGTTTGTGCTATTGTGACCTCTATAGGGGACTTCACATTTGTGCTATTGTGACCTCTACAGGGGACTTCACATTTGTGCTATTGTGACCTCTATAGGGGACTTCACATTTGTGCTATTGTGACCTCTACAGGGGACTTCACATTTGTGCTATTGTGACCTCTATAGGGGACTTCACATTGTGCTATTGTGACCTCTACAGGGGACTTCACATTTGTGCTATTGTGACCTCTATAGGGGACTTCACATTTGTGCTATTGTGACCTCTACAGGGGACTTCACATTTGTGCTATTGTGACCTCTATAGGGGACTTCACATCGCATGTGGCATGCACTGCTCTCGCCGCTAGGTTGCTGTTGGTTGAGGTGATGTCCCAAAGATGTTTGTTGTGCTTGCCTCCAGACTCAGCACAAAATGGGCGCACTGTTTGGGACGTGTCCTTATCATTAGAACATCACTATACTGCACTGTTTGGGACGTGTCCTTATCATTAGAACATCACTATACTGCACTGTTTGGGACGTGTCCTTATCATTAGAACATCACTATACTGCACTGTTTGGGACGCCTCCTTATCATTAGAACATCACTATACTGCACTGTTTGGGACGTGTCCTGATCATTAGAACACCACTATATACTGCACTGTTTGGGACGTGTCCCAATACATACTGTATGTATTACATACATACTGTATGACGGGAAGCCGTGGCCTACTGGTTAGGGTTTTGGGCTTGGAACCGGAGGGTTGCCGGTTCGATTCCCGACCAGTCCACGGCTGAAGTGCCCTTGAACAAGGCACCTAACCCCTCACTGCTCCCCGAGCACCACTGGTTGGGCAGGCAGCTCACTGCTCCGGGTGAATGTGTGATTCACCTCACTGTGTGTTCACTGTGTGCTGTGTGTGTTCACTAATTCGGTTAAATTGGGTTAAATGCAGATAAAAGAATTTTCCTCACAGGATCAAAAAGTATATATTCTATTCTATTCTATTCTATACTGCACTGTTTGGGACACGTCCTTATCCTTCCAAAGCCCTCTGATATGACTGCTTTAGAGGAGGCAGAGAAGCCTGGGGGCACGTTCACCAAGGCACGGAGGAGCACAGGAAAAGCCTGATTCATTGTAGAGCAGTTAAATAAAGAGCGATCACAGCGGGATACTTTATTTCTATCTAGGCAGTTAGAAGATCACATCAGAGCTAGTGTTATTGTTATTCTTCAGATGCAAGATACACTTATCCTACTTTAATACTTTAATATCCTTTGTCAACATCTAACATCAATGCATACTAATACAACACTTAAAACTGTAATAAAGGAAGTGAAGGCATGTGTGACTAGTATATAACTGGGTTTGCACGTCCAGCAGTCCAGTAGTCTGAAACAATTAGACCACAAATTACGTCCATAAGAAGATTAAAAAAAGAGGAATTGCTGATATACAGTATGTTTATCCTCAATCACACCATTACCTTCTGCAGGTCTAGATGAGAACCTTTCAGACTTTTCTTGTCATTTCTTGTCATTTCAGTGGGGAAAAAAGATGTAAGATAATATAGGCAGGACACATTATACAGTAATTTCCCGCATATAAGCCGCGTTGTGTATAAGCCGCAGGACAGTGTTTTATGCAAGTTAAAAGAAACAAAACCATATTAACACCATATTAACTGCCCCCCTGTAATAACCTCATAGCTGAAGAAATTTTGCAAAATCAATGTATAAGCCACGGCTAATAGTCGGGAAATTACGGGTAGTTTTGAGTAAGATGCAGCGGTAACAGGGAGGGCTGCCTGTCCACATCAAATCATCAATTTGGTTTGTGTTAATGTGTATGGTTCTTAGTGGACGCTTTTCCAAAGTAACTTACAGAGATATCAATTAACATAACATTACAGTTTTTCACAGTTGCTCAAACACTAAACCCCATTCTCTGAATCAAATTCTCAAATGCCTGAACACATTTATTGAATTATTCCCTTTTTTGGCAAAACCGTAGACTACTTTCACCCACTTTCACCCATTTTACCAAACTCATTAACCCTTTTTGCAAAACTGTGAACACATTGTGCATTCTGATGCACTCTTTAATTATATTGATAACCAAACAACGCAGAAGTTGAACACAATTAGTGCACAGTTGTCTCCATTTGAACACTACCACTCAAAATTGATAACACTTCTGTCTAATGATGTGACAACCAATATAAGTCAGTTCAGAGTTGACAGAGACGCAGGGGACAACAAGTGTGTGTTACAGTAGAAGTGGGGTACAAGATAGAGGAGGGTGCAGGAGGAAGAGGATGAAGAGAAAGACAGAGAGTCCCAAGAGTTGCAATACTGTAAATTACGTATGATATTTGGGCAACAATCATTGACCATGTTCTGGTTCATGGAATGCCAATGAGAGAAGCAGGACTTCATGGTCCAACCCAAC
Organism: Sardina pilchardus; assembly: GCF_963854185.1. Lineage (NCBI taxonomy): Eukaryota > Metazoa > Chordata > Actinopteri > Clupeiformes > Clupeidae > Sardina > Sardina pilchardus. Next base: position 6,343,557 of record NC_085014.1, read on the forward strand.
ATCAGTGGTTTCTCCGTGGCGTCAATACAGTAATCCAAAGATTCAGACTACAGAAGAGAAATAGCGTAAATGTCCATTATCATACAGTACAGTAATCACTGAACATCCACTGTTACACACTTACTACCCTTTGAGCTCAACTCTGAGAGAGTGAAAGAGTTGAGTATGTATGTCCAAGTAAGTCTAAATTTAGGCACAATACAATATTACAGTATTGCATACTTACAGTACTATCAGAGTCTGTGGCATCACAATACAAATCATATTCAGTACAGTATTGGCCTGTCTTTCTGTTCACTTACAAAACTATTGATTTATATCTTCATATAGGCTAGAGGATATGAGTAGAGAGTGATATAAGTCCTTATTCTTTATTTTCATTGTGATATTTTATTTTTCAAATTAGAATGAATACAATTCCTCCAGGAGCCATAAACCCTGCCCTGAAAACTGTGTCTTCCATTGTTTGGTGTATTGTCTTATCACTGCTCTGCAGGAGTGTAATTTTGCGTGATGTGTTCAATGATTTGAGACCATTAGTTAGTTTTGAGCAAAGTTAAAAGTGTTTTCAACAAGATTGAAGGGTTTCGAGAATATAGTTTGAGAAATGAGTTTTGTGTTCACAGTTTTGAGAAAAAGGTAAAGAGTTCTGAAAAAGGTGTTCTAGCAAAAAGTCTAGAAAAACTGTAACAGTTAAGAAAGTCAAAAGGCCTTAAAAAAACAAACAAACAAAAACATCTCACTACATTGGCCACTAGATGGCAGCATTACACAATCTAGATGCAAAATAGAGGGAAACATCTTTTCAGATTTAAAGTCAGTGTTATATCACACATCTAAAAGCAATGGCTTTGGAGTCGGGGTGCTTGTGCTAGGTTTTAATGTAATTGTAGGTAATATTTTATGTGTGTGGGGTTATTCAGTCGTAATATTTAGGGAGTAAGTGCAATAGATATCCAATAGGGGTACTTGATGATGGGGTGACAGGGTCAAGAGGGAGGGTTGTGTGCACTAAAAAATGGCTGTCTGCTGTGGGGCCATGGCTGTAGGCAAACTAGGCTATAGTGTATCTGTGTTTACATGTTTTTTTGTTCAGAATGTACTTTATGTTTCTTGTGTGTTCCCTCTGTGGTACCTAAGTCTTGTCTAACTTTTGTTTTTGTACATTGTAAACCACACCCTCTCTTGTCCACGCAAAATTTCTCTCCTCTAGAGACAATAAAGGCGAATTATTATTATTATTATTATTATTATTATTATTATTAACATTCCACACCCCCATCACCTGATCAGCGCCGGAACATTCTACACCCCCATCACCTGCTCATTCTGTACTCTACTGCCTTTGTGAAGTCACACTCACATTCTACACCCCCATCACCTGCTCATTCTGTACTCTACTCCCTTTGTGAAGTCACACTCACATTCTACACCCCCATCACCTGCTCATTCTGTACTCTACTCCCTTTGTGAAGTCACACTCTTGGTAAAAGGACTGTGGTTGCATGTACAGAAATATCGATGGCAGACTGATGTACTGGTAACCTTTTGTTTTTTTTACTCATGATACAAGCATGAGAACTTTGTTTTTGACTGACTGCATTTTGCCTGCCATTTCAGTGCACAGTACGCCCACACATCACACACTCAACGGAAACACAGAACGCTCATCTTATTGCCTTAGCTGAGTTAGGTAAACATTTCAAAAGTACCCATGCACACTGTTGCTGCTGCTCCCTATGTGATTTATTTACACGTTTCGATCAATGTTCGACCAGTGCACTTGACTAACGCCTGACAAAGATGAACATTGGTCGAAACGTGTAAATAAATCACTTCAGGAGCAGCCGCAACAGTTCGTGTGACTTTTTAAAAAAAATTTACAGATCTTTTTTACCCTGCAAAAAGTTGGATGTGCGTGCACTATCTGCAACTTAGCTGAGTTAGAACCACAATTGTAAGATTTGACATTTTAGAGGCAGATTTCTCAGGGGTTTGCACAAATACTGAAAAGTCACAAGAGACAAGACATCTACTTTTTTGTTGCTTCTTGTCTTCCCCCTCTGAACACAGACTAAACTTAGGTAGCATAGTGGTCGCAAATGCATGCACAGAAATAGCAGGGGCATGCAGACACAATCATACCCTTTTATGAAAGCATCTCAGTCTTGAAAACAATTCACTTCATGGTTTCAAGTGCATTCATGTGTGTGGCAATGGATGGAAATCTAACAGAAAAAAAAAAAAAACACTGATATGCTGTAGACTGCTTCTGCAGTAATAAAGCTGCTTTACCTTATGGACCACATTCAACAAGTTGTTAGCTTCGCTATCATAGCTGAGGAACATCTCAAGAGAATAAACAGTTGCAGAGCAACAAGACCGTATTTATAGTTGAGAGGTAAATAAAGAGGAACCTTATTTGATAACTGTATCTAGGCAGCTGGAAGAACACATCAGGGGTGTTGTTGATATTTGCCAGATGCAAGATACTGTACTTTAATTTCGTTTGTCAACATCTAACATCAAGGCTAATGCAACATTTAAAAAGGTAACAAAGGAAGTTAAGGCATGTGTGACAAATATATATATATATTAGTATATATAGATATACTCCTCTGTGTCTGTGAGTTGCTGTTACTATGACATTACTTTGATATCAAGAACAAAGACAAAAAGACAATACTTCAGTAATTGAAGAGATGAGATAGATATATAGATAGATAGATAGATACTTTATTGATCCCCAAGGGGAAATTCAAGGTCTCAGCAGCTTAAGACACCACACACAACATACAGTACAATGTAAACAATTTAAACAGGAAAATTAAAAAGCAAATCAACAATCAACATGACTAAAGGAGCAGTAGAATACTATAGATAAGGTATGCATGAATGGATTGGTACTGTGATCCAGTCTGAGGTGTGTGTCAAGTTGGTAGTGCAAATAAATCCAACAGTGCAACAGTGCAAGATTAAATTCTAGTGACCAGTAATAAATATGTACAGTACAAAATGTAAGCATAGTAATAATAATAACAGTACTAATATAAATATATGGACAATTAAAATAAAAATAAAATAAAAATAAAATAAAAAAATAAATAAAAATAAAAATAAAAATAAAATAAAATAAAAATAAAAATTAAAATAAACTTAACATAGTAATAATATAAGAGTTAGACATGAGGGTAGACATGTAAGCCATGCCATGTAAGTGTATAAGAGGGTGGAGGTGCAGATATACTATGCATAGAAGTCCAACTCTCCTTTTCCCTTCAGTGAAGCATTGTACAGTTGTATGGCCCTGGATACAAATGACTTTCTCAGTCTGTCTGTTGTGCATGTCATGGAGCGTAGTCTCCAGCTGATCAAGCTCTTCTGCTGTATGATAGTGCTGTAGAGTGGATGACAGTCATTGTCCAGGATGCTGTGTAGCTTGTTCAGGGTCCTTTTGTCTGATACTGAAGTGATGCACTCCAGATCAGCTCCCACAACAGAGCCAGCCTTCCTTACCAGCCTGTCTAGTCGCCCAGCATCCCTCTTCCTGGTGCTTCCTCCCCAGCATGCCACAGCATAGAAGAGGACGCTGGCAACAACAGACTGATAAAACATCCAGAGGAGCTTGCTGCAGACATTGAAGGAGCGCAGCAGATGAAACATCTGAATATACATTTGTAGAATCAAACTGAAAGTTAAGCTGTTGTTGGTGGTCTCTCTCTCTCTCTCTCTCTCTCTCTCTCTCTGTGTGTGTGTGTGTGTGTGTGTGTGTGTGTGTGAGTGCATGAAGGCATGCACGGCCACATTACCCCTTTAGGAGCAAGATCAAGTAAGATCACAAACACACACACACACACACACACACACACAAACATATTTATATATATATATATATATATATATACACACCGGTATATATACAGTATATGCTGCACAGCTAAGTTCTAAGTTTGAGCTCAAAATATATCAAAGACTCTACATAATGAGTGCTTTGTGAGTGTGTGACTGCAACATTGGGTACATATGACTTGGGACTATTCTTCTTTCTTCTTGTTTTGTCTGCAGAGCAGCTCTAACCGAGAACCCTGCTGTGTTTAGTAGGAACAGAACCGTGCTGTGTTTAGCAGGAACAGAACCGTGCTGTGTTTAGCCGGAACAGAAAAAGGGGTTATGAGTAACGCCACTGAGGAACCGGCTGATAGACAGATCACGAACAAAGTTATTTTTGCTGGAAAATACAATTCCAATGTTAGAAAGACATGTGGCTTGTACGATATGGGTTCGTATTTTACATCGCTGAATGTAAATTACGGCTAAGGGATGGGTCATCACCCAAGCTAATGTTTATTTCTCCCATAGGAATACATACACACTGGACCTCCCGATTGACTCCCTACGTCACAATGATACCAGAATGGTCTCACTTTATAAACCGTCTCTGACTGAAGTGTTCTGTTCGCGTTGTGTATGCTGCAACAATGAGCTACCACTATGATCAGAGGAACTGGCTACACCAGACCCTGAGAACATAATCCTGAGAAAGCTACGGTAAGATGTACTGCAGAGAGGTACAAAAAATGGCTGCCGCCCAGTCCAGCATATTCTCTCCACAAACATGTATCACTCTTATTGTCCCTCAATTGGTCTCCACCTGCTACTCCATCCCTTCATTTTGGGTATGTAAATTAGTGTGTGCATAGTGTGCATTTGTTTTTGTGTATATGGGTGCTTATCTCTGTGTGTATGTGTGTGTGTGTGTGTGTGTGTGTGTGTTGGGGCGGAAGTGGTGTGTGTGTGTGTGTGTGTGTGTGTGTGTGTGTGTGTGCAATGCATGTGCAATGCATGCATTCAGAGGATGTCATAATGGTCCAGTTTTGAGCCAAAGATACTATAGTAGGTGGTACTACACCTCAAATGAGTGGATATGTTGACATGGCCCCTGGAGACCAACTTAATAATAATTTAGTCATAGGCCCAACTGAGTCTGCCCATCTACAGGCCTACTGGTGTAGTCACTTAATGTACACATATCCATTTATTAGATAGCACCCCATGAATGGAACTCCATGACACTTGGCATGCATTCAGAAGGTGTCATAGTGATCCTAAATAAATAAATAAATAATAATAATAATAATAAATATAGCTGCAAGCAGCAATGTGGGGGCCAAGCAGTAGGCCGGAGTAACCACGGCAACTCGACGCTGTTGGCTCAATGCGGCAATGAGACATATGGCCGTAAGCAGTCAGAACAAGTTTCATGTCAAACACGTCAAAAGTTACAAGCCAACTTGCATTTTTGCTAATTGAAGCTATCCTAAAGGTCAAAGGTCACCAAATTTCTTGAGCGTCCTCAGGATCGGGTCACGAGTCCATGCACTAAGTTTGGTTTTGATAGATTCAAAGGTTGCTGAGATATGAGCTCACTTCCTGTTTGGTGGCTTCATACCCTCGAGGTCAAAGGTCACCAAATTTATTGGGCTTCGTCCCAATTGGGTCACAAGTCCATATACTAAGTTTGGTGTTGATAGATGCAAAGGCAGCTAAGATATGGGCTCATTTCCTGTTTGGCGGCTTCACAGCGAATTTCGATTGGCTGCGACGGGCAAACGCTTCTGTCAATTGTTACAGAAATCACAACACTAACAAGGCATGGTCTGAAGATGGTCTGTGCCAATTTTGGTGAGGATCAGTTGAAATTTGTGACCTAGGGAAATGTGTTAGTGTTTTTGATTAAGTCCAATATGGCGGCCAAATCAATTAGGTTGATGTCACAAGTTGTCATCTGTCGACATAAGTATCTTCCAAAGTATTACTAGACATCACTAGTACATTGTAATTCTAAGCACAACAGCAGTTATAGGCCAAAAAGCATGTTTCTGAATAACAGCGCCTCCTAGAGGTCAAAGGTCACCAAATTTCTTGAGCGTCCTCCTGATGGAGTCACAAGTCCATGTACTAAGTTTGGTTTTGATGCGTGCAAGGTTTGCTGAAATATGAGCCAACTTCCTGTTTGGCGGCTTCGCCACGAATTTCGATTCGCTGTTTTGAGCAAACGGTAATATTTCCGGAGAAAAAAAGCAATGCATTGGCAAAACATATTCTGTGGATTCTCCACGTCAAGTTTGGTGTCGGTCGGACAAAATTTGTGAGAGGAGTAGGCTCTCAAGTGTTTTTGATGAAATCCAAAATGGCGGAAAATCCATCATGGCGGAAAATGACATCATAGGGTGCGTTGAACTCAGGCAGGTCCAAGGATTCCAATGATACCTGACTTTTTAAAATCGGATCAACGGGTCAAAAGTTACGTGCATGAAGGCACCTCTAACTTTGACCTGTTGGTGGCGCTAGAGGGTTCGAGGTGCCGACATGAAATTTGGTGACATGAATAATGGGACTGTCCCTAATCAGTGTGCCAAATTTTACAACTTTTCATCAGTCGGTTCTATGGGCTGCCATTGACTCCCATGGCGGATTCATAATAATAAATATAGCTGCAAGCAGCAATGTGGGGGCCAAGCAGGCAGGGCAAAAAGGCCAGAGTTGCCATGGTAACTCAATGCTGTTCAGTCAGGTATATAGTTTTAAGCAGTCACTAGAATTTTGATGTCAAACAAGCCAAGATTGGCCGAGATGCAAGCCCACTTCCTGTTCGGCGGCTTTGACGCCAATTTCGATTGGCTGTTGCGGATGAACGGTTTAAGACATCATTATGAAAATCAAGGCCTATATTAGACTCGGGCTGAAGATCATCCGTGTGAATTTTCGTGAAGATCGTATACATTTTGCAATCTGTGGAAATGTTTAAGTGGTTTTGATTAAATCCAATATGGTGGCAGAATCAATTATGTTGATGTCACAAATTGAGCTGGGCTAGCCTAAGGACCTCCCACAGTATTACAAGACACCACTAGCAAGTTTTAATTCCAAACAAATCAACAGCTACAGGCCGAAATGCCTTTTGGCTAATTGCGGCGCCCCCTAGAGGTCAAAGGTCACCAAATTTGTTGAGCGTCCTCCTGATGCGGTCCCAAGTCTACATACCAAGTTTGGTTATGATGCACGCAAGGGTTGCTGAAATATGAGCCCACTTCCTGTTTGGCGTCTTCGCCGCAAACTTCGATTGGCCATTACGGGCGAACGGTTATAGTTCCGAAGAAAAAAAATAATTCCAGAATGAAGGATGGCCTGTAGATTATGTGTGTGAAGTTTGGTGTTGATCGGACAAAATCTGTAGGAGGAGAAGGCATTTAAGTGTTTTTGACAAAATCCAAAATGGCGGAAAATCCATCATGGCGGAAAATGACGTCATAGGGTCCGTTGAACTCAGGCTGGTCCAAGGATTCTAATGATACCTGACTTTTGAAAATTGGCCCAAGGGGTCAAAAGTTACGTGCGTGAACGCACGTCCAACTTTGACCTGTTGGTGGCGCTAGAGCGTATGAGGTGCCGACATGAAACTTGGTGAGATGAATTATTGGACTGTCCCTAATCAGTGTGCAAAATTTCACAACTTTTCACCAGTTGGTTCTATGGGCTGCCATAGACTTCAATGACAGAGGAATAATAATAATAGTTTGTATATAATAATAATAATAAGAATACTAAGAAACACAATGGGTGCCTTCGCAGCTTCGCTGCTTGGCCCCCAATAAGAAAACAGAGTAACACAATGGGGTCCTCGCAGCTTCGCTGCTTGGCCCCCAATAAGAACAAAGACAAACACAATAGGTGCCTTCGCAGCTTCGCTGCTTGGCCCCTAATAATAACAAATACAGTTTCACCATTGAAGCTCAATTCTAAATGTATTGAAAGCATATTTTATTGTGTACATAACATACAATGTAATATGCAAACAACAAGAGAACATTCAAGATTACAACCTTGTAATAATGTTAACTGTATGCTCTGGAAAAAATAAGAGACCACAGCACATTTTTCTGATGTCATCCTATGGTTGCTAAGTGACATTCACATGAGATGACGGTCATACGTGAATATGATGGCAAACGTGAATATGACCGTCAACTCAATCAAATGTCACTCTGCAACCATGGATGACATCAGAAAAATGTGTAGTGGTCTCTTCATTTTTTCCAGACCTATATACAGTGAGGAGCACATGTATTTGATACCCTGCTAAAACAGGAATATAAAATCATCATTTGACAATTGATCTTAATGCCTTAACTCAAAAAATTAGTACAAATCAAACCGCCAAGGACACCAATTTTCTTTGTGATTGAAGAATGTATCGTAAATAGATAAATGTTTTCCTTAAATGCTAGGGGAAGGAAGTATTTGACCCCCTATGTAACCCTATGGGAATTTAACACATAGGGTTAACATAGGGGCAGGCAGATTTTTATTTTTAAAGGCCAGCTATTTCATGGATCTAGGATATTATGCATCCCGATAAATTTCCCTTGGCCTTTGAAATTAAAATAGCCCCACATCATCACATACCCTTCACCATAGCTAGAGATTGGCATGGTGCTTTTTCCAGTAGGCCTATTAGCCTGTTTGATTTGCATTGAGCTCAATGAGCATCAAACAGGCTAATAGGCCTACTGGAAAAAGCACCATGCCAATCTCTAGCTATGGTAAAGGGTATGTAATGATGTGGGGCTATCTTAATTCCAACGGCCAAGGGAACTTTATCAGGATGCATAATATCCTGAATCCATAAAATAGCTGGCCTTAAAAAATAAAAATCTGCCCGCCCCTATGTTAACCCTATGTGTTGAATTCCCATAGGGTTACATTGGGGGTCAAATACTTACTTCCCCCTAGCATTTAGGAAGAACATTTATTTATTTACGAAACATTCTTCCATCACAAAGAAAATTGGCGTACTTAGCGGTTTTATTTTTACTCAATTTTTGAATTAAGACATTAAGATCAATTGTCAAATGACGATTTTATATTCCTCTTTTTAGGCAACTTTAGCATGGTATCAAATACATTTTCTCCTCACTGTATGTACACTTGTATGTGAAGTCTGCATATGACGGCTACACCCGTATGTGAAGTCTGCATACTGTATGTACACTCGTACTGTATGTAAAGTCTCCATATGTACTGTAGGCTACTCTCTTATGTGAAGTACACTCATTAAGTGCATTAAGTACTAAACTATACAAGTGCAGGCCTGTATGTCACATGTTTCCATGGAAACCACCCCCATCTCTGAAGTTTGCGGTCCAGCAATCTCCAGACACAGCCCAGAACCTCTACTGCCCAGCAATCTCCAGACACAGCCCAGAACCTCTACTGCCCCAGCATTCAGTGCTCAGACGCCCAAATTTGAAACATGGATCAAGAGCCTTGAGGCTAACTAAAGGATCATACGATTTACTGTGTTATAACTTGTGGCTTTGTTTCTAAAGAAAGTTGGCTGAAGAAAGTGCATTTCAGTGTAAAAAAAAATCCATTTAACTGTCAAATCAACTGACAACGAGAGTCCATACAAGAGTCCATTATCATGGACCATTACACACGTTATTACAAAACGTTACAGTGGATTTAAACAATAGAGATTGTGTAGAGTGATGCAGCTCCGTAGGTCTAGTTGGGCTTCTTCTTTCTCTTGGATGTTGCGTACATCGCACTTATTCGGGGTGCTACCAATGATTGACCGGGGTCTGCGTCTGCTGGAAAGTGAACAAAACAAAATAAACACATTTGCACACATGAGCCAGGGTGTTGGAGCTGGCTAATTTGCAGCTGAAGCAGAATTGGAAACAGAGTCACTCACTGATCGCTGCTATTCTAGTCTCCTCCTGAGTCTGTTAATGTTATAAGGTGTGGAGACTATATTAGAGACACGCATGAGAACGTGTGTGTGTGTGTGTGTGTGTGTGTGTGTGTGTGTGTGTGTGTGTGTGTGGTTACTGTATGTGCACTGGCTGCACACCCACACAAGAGTTCAAGCCGTTGAGCTGAAAGGATGTGCACATTCTACAACTGGTGATATAAGTACAGCTTTTGTTAATATTGTGCTGTTGTGATCATTGATTTTACTAGAATCAGATATTTGACATTGTAAAAGACATCACACTGCTCTACTTTTTAATCAATTTTTACATAAAATTAACGATGACAGTAACTTTACTTTGAACTCCTTCAACAAGGAAACTCTCCTGACAGTGGGATTAATAATTTACCATGCTGAATTTATAAATTTGATTCATGTCAGATTGACAGATTGGATGGATGGATGGATTGATTGATTACTCAGTGAAAATGACAGATTGATTGAAAATATAAAGTAAATCAAAAAAGTCTTACTTCGAGGTCCGGTATCTCCTGGTATGTGACTACATCTATTCAGAAAAGAGAGAATCACTTTATGTACTCAACATTCACTTATTTGTTTTGTGCTCCGGAGTTTAACTAATCTGATTTCACTTTGTAAGGTTTACAGTCACATACATTTAGCCATTTAGCTGATGCGTTAATCTAAAAAAATATATATAAATAAAATAACATTTGAATTGATTAAAAAAAACTCAAGGTATGTACGACTAGGTCATGTTAGTGTAGATTAGGGTAGTGTAGATTTCCAGCATTACGGCATCATACGTTGTATATTGCATCAAACGTTGCATATTGCAACAGGCATGTTTGTGGTGGACTCACCCTGATAACTTTCATCTTCAGAGATCTCACTCCAGTCATAGGGGCTTCTACAAGGAAAGTAAACATGAAGAACATCCATACAGTCAAACAGTAACACAAGCTACACTATTTTCTCATAAAAGGAAAAAAGGCAGAAATGAAGGAACAAAAGAGAGAAATAAATCTTTACATGTCGTCTCCTTGATCTTGTTGCATGTCGTGTGACGTTGCTACAGGATGACAAGATATTGGAATGAGAAAATAGACCAATAGCACAAGACTCTAAGGGGTGATGTCAGAGCACAAGTCTTTTACCTGTATCAGCCCCGCCCACATCAGGCTGTCCAGTAGATGAGTAAAATGTTCTGGAAAGTTTTATAGCTTATTAACAGAAACATTAAAATAACAACAAAAACCCCTTATATTGTATGCAGGTCATGTATTGCTGACAGACATGTGTTATGATGCGTGACTTACTGCACAGCTACCTGCAGCCCTGTGAACACACGCACACACACACACACACACACACACACACACACACACACACACACACAGGGAGACACACAGGTTTCAGTATTACAAAACACATTGATGATGACACCAGCCTGATCTAGAGCAGTGTGGGAAAGAGGAACTGGGCTCCTTGTTCTGTTTATCAAACTCAACCGTATTATCAGGTACAAAGCCAATGACACCAGACGTGCAAAAGTTTTAAAAGAAAAGGAAAATAAAAATAGGGTGGTCTTGCTGACTCCATTAGCAGAAACATCTCTAGTTTTTTGAGGGAAGGGTTTTGGGTGAAAAGGGTCACTTCACATATTCTAAATATGGCAAAGGGTATTTCCACCCTGGTACAAATATCAATGAATGCTATTCGTACCCTGGTGTAGGCCTATACAAATGTGTGCTATTTACATCCTGATGAGGGTTGGTTTTTTTACACCCCGGCGTAAGTCACAATGTGTGCTATTTGCACCCTGGTGTACATAATAATGCTGCTTCACAACAAGGTGGAAAGAAACGGCGCCTTCTCTGCAGAGGCATTGATAGGCCAACACAAACACACTTACACTTAGAAATGGAAAGCTGCTTTTCTCAACTGCAATCAAAATAAATGGCAGGGAATTGAAACCCCAGACTCCACTGTTGTGCTGACCACATAGCTGCTTCCACTTACATTTGGAAGATTGCAGGCAACTTGTTTACATTAGAGTTTACCTGACCGACTTCATAATGCTGAGACTGCTGTTCACTAACAAACTGACGGTTTAACTCACTAAACAAAGATTATGAAAATATCACACCAGTTTTCCACCAGAACACTCATTTGTCAAATTTTTTCTCAATTCTTCATAACTTTCTTTCATAAAAAACAGATGTTTTCGTGCATGCATCATGCATCAAACAGGGTGGGAATACCCCAGCTGCATGGCCAAGGCTAACTTTACCACCATGTGTGCAAATAGTCACTCCGAACTAGAACTATTCTCCCCCTGGTACCAAAAATGTATGCTATCTGCATCACTGTATGATTAGAAGTGGATGCCACAGTATTCATACCCTGGTGTCTGCTATATACTGTAGTAATACAGTTGTAAAGGCTTGTACAGGCTTTCCTCTACGGCAAGCCAACAACGCAACTATCACGTCTAGTTCTTGCACGTTTTAAGATAAAAACGCTGGCAATGGCAGGCAGACACATATTTAAAATGACAGCAGAGCGCATACGTGGGAGGGCTTTAGAGCGGCGTAAAAAGCAGCGTGGTTTCACACATCTTACCCCACATTTCACCAGGTCGCCTCTAAGCACGCCATAATAGCACTGCACTGTACAAACTGTGAAAACGGCACTATTAACAACAGGCTTTTATCTTGAAATGTGGAAGAACTAGACATAATAGTGGCATTGATGGCTTGCCATATTCTCCACACAAGACGGTGGTTATTGGAAGAGGAGTGAGGTAACGGAGCGACTGCTCAAACGGTCACTGACTGTTCCCTCTCTCCACACTTGCAATGCAAAGGTAAACATTTGTCTACAGAGACCATCTCAATAGTAGCATAGACATGTAATGATTTTTATAGCCCAGTTAATGCCTTACAAGAGTTATTTACTTTGACATAGTGAAGCCAACCCCCCCAAAGGACACGGCTACAGGATGACAAGATATTGGAATGAGAAAATAGACCAATAGCACGATACTCTAAAGGGTGATGTCAGAGCACAAGCAGCGTACCTGTATCAGTCTCACCCACATCAGGTTGTCCACTAATTGCGTAAAATGTTCTGGAAGGTTTTAGATCATAAACACAGTAACATTACACAAAGTCCAATAAATGCAACAACAATAAAAATCCTTTGTATTGTATGCAGGTCATATACAGTACTGTATTGCTGACATGTGTTATGATGCGTGACTTACTGCACAGGGATCTGTAGCCCTGTGAACACACACACACACACACACACAACAGAAACAGAAAACATGCATTGACTGATGGCACCTGTAAGATCTGCAGTAGGTTTTGAAAGGGGGAACTGAGTGGGATGTTGTTGATTAGACTCAACCTTATTATCAACGCACAGAGCAGAGGTACAAAGTCAATGGCACCCAGTCGGCATAGAAGTGCAGTCTAGTAAAAAGGTTTGCGGAGTGACATATAACGTAGTCTTGCAGTAGCATGACTCCATTAGATGAGACTACTGTTAGCACCAGGGATCTATTGTTAGCACCAGGGATCTACTGTTAGCACCAGGGATAGCACCAGAGAGGGATCTATTGTATTGTTAGCATCAGGGCTCTATTGTTAGCACCAGCGGTCAATTGTTAGCACCAGGAATACTGTTAGCACCAGGCCAGGCAAGGCAAGGCAAGGCAAGGCAAGGCAAGGCAAGGCAAGGCAAGGCAAGGCAAGGCAAGGCAATTTACTTATATAGCACAATTCATACATTGGTGCAATTCAAAGTGCTTCACACAAATACATAAATAGTCACTCAGTCAAAACATAATTTCATTCAGTCATTAAAACTAACCAAAAGTCCAGGTGTAAAATAATTAAAAGATCATAAAAGATAAAATAAGTAAAAACATAAAATAAGTAAAACAATTCAAAAAAAGAATAGATAAAATAAGATCAAACATAAACATAGTAAAAGCAAAGACCATAGACATAAAATAAAATGGAAAATGGAAATAAGAATAAATAAAAGTAAATGAATAGCACCAGGGATCTAGTGTTAGCACCAGGGATGGATCTATTGTTAGCACCAGGGACGTGCACAGACACTGTAGAGGACATTTGTACTTCACATATTTGTTTGTGATGTGGCCAAGTTGTGCCTTACAGTAAGTAAGTGTATACTTTATCCTACATACATAGTTGTGCTTCAAGTGTATACTTTATCCTACATACATATTCTGACCTTACTACGGTGCTTTGCTACCAATTAAAAATGTACAATTTCAATTTGTTATCATCGTAAAATTTACTTTTTGGGAAATTAGCTTAAAATAGGATTGGTCCTCACCTGTATTACTAAGATCAAAATGATTCTGCGCTGTTGAGGTCTGTGCAAGTGGCGGGAAATGTGCATATTCAGATGTGACCTGTGGAGATCTTGGACATGAAACATTAAATAAACATTAAATAAACATTAAATAAACATTAAACACCAGACAGACAGCACAGAGATGTGTGTACAACAGTGTGTTCCTGTTAAGGGATTTAGTAAGGGATGGCGTTTACAAGAAAAGCCGTGTGAGCACAGATAAAATGCACAACCTGTGGAAACAATACGAGAGAGAGACATGGACAAAAAAAGTTTCCTGTGGTCTCTGGTGTTCACCAGAATGTTATGTGTGCTATAACAGTCTGGTGACACTATCTGGGTTCCACTAACTTGAAACGTAACCCTCATGTTGTCCTTAGGGTCAATTTGACCCCAAGCGATGTTAAACATCATAACATATACGGTATGGTTGACTTTTTTTGTTTTGCTTCAAGTTTCATGACTTTTCCTCACTTGAAGGGTACAACAGAGTAAACATGAGATTTGCACAAAAATATGTTTACAATGTCCTGTAAAAACAAATTGTTACATTGGTGTTCTTGGGGTAAATTTGACCCCATTTTTATGAAACATGAGGTAAATGAATATTTGACACATTATGGATATTATTATTGTAATAGTATGAGAACATGTAGTTATTATCATTATTACATATACAAGTACATATTACATATAAGTTATTTTGGCAGGTCTGAAAAAGTAAAAACACTGGCACTGGATGGGCAATATTGCCAGCCTGGGTTCCAGGGTTCATAAAGGGGTGTGGGGGGGTGGGATTGTTTTGTAGGGCTTTTGATGGTGGTTATTACACTCTTGTTAAGTACCTACCACAAAGAAAAAACTGGGTAAAAAAAATAATTTCAATCATTTTTGAGAGTTTATTTAGCTGGGGTCAAATTGACCCCAAGGATAACGAACGTCGGTAAGATTTGAGGACAACATAAGGGTCAAAACATTCGGGTGCACATGAAAATATGTTTTTTCCCATGTCCCTTGGTAGATAAAAACAGAGGAAACTGACTATACGATTCTGTAAGTCGCTTTGGTTAAAAAGCGTCAGCCAAATGAAATGTAATGTAATGATGACCGAAGGACAAAAATAACATTGAAACCAAGATATTTGAAGAGTTCAGATGCAAAAGCCTCGAACACCACCTCTGTCAATAATTAGATGATGACGGTGAGTGAATAATTTCCACACAAAATACGTGTTAATGATAACAAAAAAGCTAATCTAAAATAAAAGTGGTGAGACAAATGTAGAGGGCTTTGCATCTGTTCTCTTGTGTAGCTAATCATAGGTAGATGCTAATATGAAAGCAAGAGGTGAAATGACCAGAATGCACCAAATGATGCTACTGTATCTTACCTCATCTGCTTGTGTATCCCTGTGAACATAAAAGTTCAGAGATAGTTGTCATGATAGAGATGGAGCATATTTTCAAATGATACCAGTGAACGCTGCCGATAACTGTTGAGACTAGGAGCTGAGTTTGGGCGTACCGTTCCTCCAGAGCACTAGGAGCAGCAGCACGAGCAGGACGAGGGAGGGCAACAGGTACAGGGGGGCCATGGAGCCTCCACCGGACACACAGGCAGGCGGCTCCTCACTCAGCTCCCCTGTTGGAAACCAAGG
Organism: Sardina pilchardus; assembly: GCF_963854185.1. NCBI lineage: Eukaryota > Metazoa > Chordata > Actinopteri > Clupeiformes > Clupeidae > Sardina > Sardina pilchardus. The sequence goes on from NC_085014.1 coordinate 6,359,387, forward strand.
AGTTTCAGACGCAGTCAGCATTTCTAAATCAAACATTCACTTTCTTTTTCTTGCACAAATACTGGACGTATATATTTAGAGTGTAACAATGTAGAAGGAAAGTTAAAAAATACACTACATTATAATCTGGAATATTAAAATGTTTAATCACAGACAAAATAATATTAGTGGCATAATATAATGGTCTATAAAATAGGTGAGATTAACAACAGATAAAAATAAAAAAAAACATCAGCGCAGAAGTGTTGTCTGTAAATATAGATGGTCCAAGCTCTCACACATTAGCCTTCTTATGATAAACTACAACACAACATTGCATGTCACACACAACATATTGCCTGACTCTTGTCCGAACAACAGTGTTTATTTTTGTAAAACTCTCACCATTGCCACCATTACCACCATTGCCAACCTGCAGAGAGACTGAATTCTTTCCACACGTGTCCAACTCTCTTGCAGCCATGGGTCGGTCAGACACCAAACAGCCGTAGCTACCCGTGTCCTCAATCTGCACCCTTTTTAGATGGAAACTGGCCTGGCTCTTCTGAGAGTCCCACAGTTCAACATCAATGATGGTGTTATTCCTACACAGGAATGCCATGAGAATGACAGAGTCTGGGGCATCTGTTGAGCTACATGTGAAATACACGTCTGCCCCTGATGTCACACGGGGCTCATTTGTACCAATACGTGCTGGGAATACTTTATCTACACAGAGACAGACAAGAGAAAATCAGTCAGTAGCCTACTGTAACTGCTCGTACCCCACCAATTTGTTCTCTGTATACATTTTTATATACAACCATACCCATAACATAAAAGATTATAAAATATATAATATAATATATTATATTATAATGCTATAATAATAATAAAAATAATAATAATAACATGCTATACTAATCAATATTTATTTTATAAAACACAGTTTATAGTTCAAAAAAGAAAATATTATATATATATATATATATATATATATATATGTATGTATTTATTTATTTTGTGTGTGTGTGTCAGTATGATGAGAGTTCTTACCTGTCACTTGGAGGGAGATAGAATTTACTCCTTTTCCTCTCACATCCGTAGGGTGTTGTGTTCTGGAGAACACACAGCTGTAGTCTCCCGTGTGCTCTTTTTGGACATTTTTTATAGTGAAAATAGAGTCCACTTTTCTGGTTTCTATCATTTCTACACCGACTCCATTCTTGCAGAGGTAAACAAAGACGTGTTCACCTTTTGTTAATTCAAATGTGCTGCACCTCGCTTCAAAGTCTTCCCCAACTCTAAGCTTACCAGTTGCAGCTCCAAAAATGCGCGCTGGGTGAACAGTATCTCCACCTGCAACCATTACAAAATGATATTTAAATAATGCATATCCTTCTGACATTTTACAAATTGTCTTTTCTGCTCCGTAATAATCATAACACACCTGTGCTCTGCGGCATTGTTGGATGCTCTTCAGTCACAGTAGCTGCAACTGTATAGAAATATATACAATCAGTACATTCTTGTGATAAAAGGGCACGTGCTAATACTTTTCAACATCCAATACTTACTAACTTATACTTTCAAAATAAAACATGAGTATTTACTTACCAAGAACACAGAGTAGGGTAAACATGGCAGTGTGTGAGAGCCAAACCTCTAGCCGGTACATCAGTTGTCACTCAGACTAAACTGAGAACAGGCAGGCCTGAAATGGCGCACGAGGAAATGGGGTTCTGTGGCAAAAGGTCTTCAGAGGTGAGCATTGTCTTTTTAATAGCATTTCCTGCTTTTGCTAGTTCTCACATCCTTTAGACGTCCTCAGTGACGTGAAAACAGTGACACCTGAGTAAGATTTCAGTCAATTGTACTGGCTGTGACAAAATGTATGGAAATCCTATCTCACACTTTCTCTTTGCACAGTTTCATATTGTCACCATACAGTATATAGGTCAAATTTACACATTTACAATGTTAAACTGTGTACAGCAAATACACACTGTTTCAGTTCAGCATTTCTCTGAATAGGCCGTGGTTACATTTTGTTTAACTTTTTACTTTCAATTTCTTAAAAAAAAAAACCCTCTCTTTGGTACTTGAGGTGTTTTCTAATGTCAACCACAGGGTGGCAGCCTTTGCATATTAGTTGTCCTATGTGTGGGCAGTCCACATATTGCATGTGGTTTGGTGCACCGAAATCAACAGAAAGCTGAATAAGATTTTTTTACATTTAAAATATTTACCTCATATTAGCTATTTACATCATATATTAATATAAACGGTTGGTAATTTGTCATCTTTAAGACGTCCTATAATATAGAAAATCTGAGTAATTCTGAATATAAAGAACCCATACAAATAATGAAATTAGGGGGTTTGTGAAGAGCTTAGATCATTGCGCTTGTAGATCCCATGTGACTCCCAGCTGTTGGCCATTTGTAATGGATGAACGATGTAAAAAGTCTGGCTGGAAGAGCGTTCACTTTCGCTATGAATAAATGCCATAGCAATGTACACTATTGAGCACATTATACATTTTCATTTTCATGAAGCTTCCTGGGGCATCAAATAGCTGACTTCTGCACCTTGTCCCCCCACTGACTTGCACTAACTAGGAACCCCGACATCTCAGTAGGGAATTGATGAAAAACATTATTACAGTAAAACAAAAACCTTTATTAATGTGATCTATATTACAAGTACAACTTTTTACATCTTTGTGAGATACAGTATTTAGACGAGGGTAAATTTGTAATGTTCACCTCTTGTGATTTTGTTGTTTGTATTTGTGTATACTGGTTCAAGGCCACCCGCATATGAAATGCAGTGAGTCACTACATCCCTAATTCATTAATCAGTAGTTCATAATGAAATAGAAGAAAAGTCTCAAAAACGTAATACTTTTGATAATTTAACACTTATCAATGTCGTCTGTACCCTTCCCAAACTATTATTCCAATGTACAGAAAAGTTCACGACAGTTTACCACACAGAAATGCAATCGTACAGACAGATAAAATTGTACACACAAATATTAGCTGAGCTGGTAAGGTTGAGTTATTTACTCTGTCGGTACAGTGCGTACCATGAATATAGCGGACAGTGCGCTGTTAGCTCTAAGCCTCTATCTACACCTTCTCTGCGCAGCAGTTTGATGGAGGCACTCCTGTTTCATGAGTCTCAGCAGCTCTCCTAAGCAGAGTGGCAGAGAAGAAAAGGCAACAGGTAGTCCTGTCCAATAAGCTTTTTTCAAGCCTCCTCAGCTACGCGACGGCATTGAGCCTTTCAAATGCAGTCCTCCTCCTTCAGTCCATCACGCTTGCTGTTGCTGTAAGCCACCACTGAGACGCAACCACGGCCTGGTTAAGTAAAGTAGGTAAAAACCCCACTGACTCTGGATCAGCGCGGTGACGAGCTGGACTTGTGCTCCGTGAAGCAGTGCAAGCGTACGGCTTTGGCTCGGACGGAGAGAGAGAGAGAGAGAGAGAGAGAGAGAGAGAGAGAGAGAGAGAGAGAGAGAGAGAGAGAGAGAGAGAGAGAGAGAGAGAGAGAGAGAGAGAGAAGAAAGAAAGAGAGAGAGAGAGAGTGAAAGTGCCAGGTCTGGTCAGGTCTGGTCAGGTCTGGTCAGACTGGTCAGATGTCCTCCCCAAGGAGCAGGGGCTGGAGGAAGAGGCCTGCTGTTCCCAGAATGCACACCAGAATGAACACCCACAGGAAGATCCTGTCAATCACCATGGCAACGTACTTCCAGTCGTCCTGAACCTGTGGCAGAGACAGAGAGATAGAGATGGAGAGAGAGAGGATAAGACAGACAGAAGGAAAGAGAGAAAGTGTAAGAAAGAGGGAGAGGCAGGGAGAATAAGAGAGATGGAGAGAGAGACAGAAAAAGATAGGATGGGAGAGAAAATAGAGAAATGGAGAGAGAGAGATTGAGAAGACAAGGGACAGGAAATCCTTAGTGAGATGCTGTGTGAAAAGACAACCTTGCACAGAGCATAACTCAAATATGACTCAGCGTGTGCCATTCACTGTGCCCAGGTCATTGTAGTGCTTGACACCAATTCACAACTGGAAAACAGTCATCCCACACATCCAACACAACGACAACGCATCCTACATATCCGCACATCACCACATCCAACATCACATCCCACACATTCAACACATCCAACACCACATCCAACACAATAGGCTCTTCTCAACGTCTCTCCTTGATCCTCTATCCTCGTTCCTCCGGCTCGTTCCCACTGATCTATAAAGAACACTGGATAGACTTTCCCACTATTCCCACTGATCTATAAAGAATGCTGGATAGACTGTCCCATTGTTGCCGCCCCATCAGTCTTTATAGATCAGTTGGAACGAGCCGGAGGACCGAGGATCGAGGAGAGACGTTGAGAAGAGCCTATTGACACCACATCCAACAGCACATCCACCACGTCCCACACAGCGTCAGCACACGTTTCGTCCATCCATCTCCACGCACCTCCTTGGCCTCGTTCTGAAGCCTCATGTTCTCGGCGATGTACTTCACGCTCTCGATGGCCTCCCTGACCTCGGGCGAGAGGGTGGACAGGGTCAGCACCCCCAAGTCCAGCGACTCCGAACTCGAGCAGGGGCTTCCTGCCGCCCCCGCCCCGACCCCGACCCCGACCCCGACCCCGCCGCCCAATCCGAGGCCTCCGCTGACCGTGCCCAGGCTGCCCTGGGTACCCGCTCCTCCGGCGGCGCCCCCTCTGCCGTCGCCGGGCAGCTCCCTCTGGCGCCAGCAGCAGCTGCAGCGGCCCTCGCGGCACAGGAGCGTGGCGGGGTCAGAGGTCAGCGACAGGCTGCCCCCCCCGGGGCCGTGCAGCGCGGACAGCTCCGCGCTCAGGAAGAGGCGCTGGCGCCGGGGCAGGCTGGCCGGCAGGGTCATCTGCTTCAGCTGCTGCTGCTGTTGTTGTTGTTGTTGTTGTTGCTGTTGTTGTTGTTGTTGTTGTTGTTGTTGATGTTGTTGATGGAGGAAGGAGGGGTTGAGGGTGGAGGAGGCGGCGGAGGAGGAGGCGGAGGAGGAGGAGTGCAGGGTGCAGGGGTAGGGTGGGGGCGGGAGCGGGGGCGGGGCGGGCGGCGACAGGAAGTGACCCGGCTGGCTGCTGAAGCGCTGCGGGTTGCGCTCGGGCCGGGTCATGAACATGACGCGCGGCAGCACGCCCAGGAAGACGCCGCGCACCCACTGCGGCATGGTGTGCGTCTTGGGCGTGCGGTAGTGCACGTTCAGCACGAACACCGTGATGACGATGGACAGCGTGACGAAGATCATGGTGAAGAGCAGGTACTCGCCGATCAGCGGGATCACCAGCGACGTGCTCGGGATGGTCTCGGTGATGACCAGCAGGAAGACGGTCAGCGACAGCAGCACGGAGATGCACAGCGTGACCTTCTCGCCGCAGTCGGACGGCAGGTAGAAGACCAGCACGGTGAGGAAGGAGATGAGCAGGCACGGGATGATCATGTTGATGGTGTAGAAGAGCGGCAGGCGGCGGATGTACAGCGAGTACGTGATGTCCGTGTAGATCTCCTCGCAGCAGTTGTACTTGATGTCGTGCTTGTAGCCCGGCGCGTCGATGATCACCCACTCGCCGCTCTCCCAGAAGTCGCGCAGGTTGATGGTGGTGCCGATGAGCACCAGGTCGATCTTGGCCTTGTCGTAGGTCCACGAGCCGAACTTCATGGTGCAGTTCTGGTAGTCGAAGGGGAAGTAGGTGACGTCGATCTTGCAGGAGCTCTTGAAGATGGCCGGCGGGATCCAGGTCACCTCTCCATTGTAGCGCAGCAGAGCTTTGGTCTTGTCGTCCACCTGGAAATCCCCAACGGCACTATGGGTAACAGGAAGAGAATCATACACAGTCTCATGTAAACAACGAGTACAGCGGAATGGCCTGTGTTAACAAATGAACAAAAGTGTTCAAATTAATAAATTTTAACTACTACCACAGGCAGGCTAAGTCATGTTATGAAAGGGAGTTAGTGTTTTAAAAATGTCTTTTTAAAAACATCTGCATCCATTTATGTGAAGACCTTTGAATGTTCATTGTGATGTGTGTAAAGTGCAATTCCATTCCCGCCTGTTTGTCTCCCACACACACACACACACACACACACACAGGCAGGGCCAGGTGCAGAGAGGAGGACGAATAGAGAGATGCCCACAGCAGTTACATTGATTGAATTCAAACCCATTTGCAGCACAATCAACATGGCCAGTGAGTAGAATAATAGACTGCAGCACAATTTCACATACTGTTGGATTTGCGCTGTTAAACGCTGACTGCATTTCCGTCACAGAACCATTTCCACTGAAGTGGGCACACCATAAACAAAGCAAACGCACGTGCATATGCAGATAGATAGATAGATAGATAGATAGATAGATAGGTAGATAGATAGATAGATAGATAGATAGATAGATAGGTAGATAGGTAGACTGTGGATAGCAGCTTTTCTCTGTCTCTCAGTTCAGTACAGTCTCTGCAGAAATGAGTCCAGCTGTACAGTACAGCACAATGTGGACAGAGGAGTGGACTCAATTGTTGTACAGTACAGCACGATGTGGACAGAGGAGTGGACTCAATTGTTGTACAGTACAGCACGATGTGGACAGAGGAGTGGACTCAATTGTTGTACAGTACAGCACGATGTGGACAGAGGAGTGGACTCACTTGTTGTACAGGACGATGTCCGGCTTCCAGATCCGGTTGGAGGGCACACGGATGAACTCAACGCCGCCGAACTCTTTTGGGTTCCATTTCAGCTTGTAGTCCTTCCAGATCTGGAGTGAGACAGGATGGATGGTGCAGTTAGTATCACAGTGATCTTGATGAGCTAGATGAGTTAAGAATGGGCAAGATCAAAGATGATATTTTATTACTAACTTGGCATTTAAGAATAATCGAAAGTTTATTGATGACTATTACAACACCTTGCCAATGGACTGCAGTTGAAAATTAGCTGGCTGGGTAACACTGGCACATTTACAGATGTGTTCATTAATGTATGTTGTCCTTATAAAAAAAATAAAGAGAATGAAATGTTCTTCTTGAAAGTTTTAACATTAATCTGTTTTCATTACTTTAGATTTCATGTTCGCCTTTTATTGATTTATTGCTACATTTATTTGTGTGATTATATTGTATTATATTATATTACATGATATTATATTAGATTAGATTCAACTGTATTGTCATAGTGCAGAGTACAAGTACAAAGACAGTGAAATGCAATATGTGTCTAACCAGAAGTGCAAAACAGCAGCATTGCATTGTGATACAAATGATTGAATGATTGAATGATGTTACATACCGGTATACGGTATATACAGGTCTTCTCTCTCAGACACACTCTTACAGTACTTCCTATCTTCTGTCTGACTTGGTTTCTCTCAAACATACCCTTGAAGAATAGCTCTCTCTTTTGTACAAGCCGCACACACACACACACACACACACACACACACACATACACACACACTCCCACACACACACACTTGAGTTGTTGTACCGGGGCATGCAGGAGAAAGGAGACTGTAAGTGACTGCGAGACGGACGGTGCTGATCACATTTTCATTCAGCTGTCTCTCCCAGCTGTGCCCTCACTGACCTTCTACACACACACACACACATACTCTCTCTCTCTCTCTCTCTCTCTCTCTCTCTCTCTCTCTCTCTCTCACACACACACACACACACACACACATTCACACTCACACTAACACTAACACTCTCTCACACACACATACATTCACAGGCACTTTCTCTCACACATATACACACTCTCCAGCATCCTTGAAGGCTGACATCCCGGCTAGACTGTGTCATTGAAGAGGGGATAAGCCAGTGAGGAGAGCAGTGGGGACACACAGTCCTCCAGGTATCCACCGCCAAGGACCGCTGCTCGCGCAGCAGCACACACACACACACACACACACACACACACACACACACACACACACACACACACACACACACACACACACACACACACACACACAGTTCTCCAGGCATCCACCGCCAAGGACCGCTGTTCTCTCAGCAGCCCGCCCACAGGGGGCGCCATGCCCTCCTCTCCCCTCTCCCTCGCTTTTAATTTACACCCCTCCTTCATAGCTGAAAAGCTCTCTCTCTCTCCCCCCTCTCTCTCTCTCTCCTTCTCCCTCTCTCTCTCTCCCCCCTCTCTCTCTCTCCTTCCCCCCCTCTCTCTCTCCTTCCCCCCTTTCTCTCTCTTCTTCCCTCTCTCTATCTCTCTCTATCTCTCTCTCTCTCTCTCCCTCTCTCTTGCTCTCCCCGGCCTCATCTGTTCTCATTTCTGTTCAAGTCTTGATTAGACCAAGTGCAGTGCTACTGCCTCTCCAAGTGTGTTCTTATATCATATCCATTTGACATCACGCAGTGCTTGGCCAGCCACACTACTGACCCCCTACACACACACACACACACACACACACACACACACACATTTTGCACAATTGCTGTGTTAACGAAGGCGTGGCCATGCCGGCTGACACCAGGTCCACACTGTACAGTAATCTGCAGAGGGGTCATCTCATCTGGTGCCGTCTTTATGGGAGCGTTCATGTGCAGGGCTGACCCTGGACCTGCACCTCTGGCATATAAACACTAAACACTCTCCTTTATGTGCAGGACTGACCCCATATGAACACTAAACACTCTCCTTTATGTGCAGGACTGACCCTGGACCTGCACCTCTGGGATATGAACACTAAACACTCTCCTTTATGTGCAGGGCGGACCCTGGACCTGCACCTCTGGGATATAAACACTAAACACTCTCCTTTATGTGCAGGACTGACCCCATATGAACACTAAACACTCTCCTTTATGTGCAGGACTGACCCTGGACCTGCACCTCTGGGATATAAACACTAAACACTCTCCTTTATGTGCAGGACTAACCCTGGACCTGCACCTCTGGGATATAAACACTAAACACTCTCCTTTATGTGCAGGACTGACCCTGGACCTGCACCTCTGGGATATAAACACTAAACACTCTCCTTTATGTGCAGGACTAACCCTGGACCTGCACCTCTGGGATATAAACACTAAACACTCTCCTTTATGTGCAGGACTGACCCTGGACCTGCACCTCTGGGATATGAACACTAAACACTCTCCTTTATGTGCAGGACTGACCCCATATGAACACTAAACACTCTCCTTTATGTGCAGGACTGACCCCATATGAACACTAAACACTCTCCTTTATGTGCAGGACTGACCCCATATGAACACTAAACACTCTTCTTTATGTGCAGGACTGACCCTGGACCTGCAGCTCTGGGATGGGGATGGGGATGGAGCACAGACCTGGTCCTGAGAGGACCGTAAAAACCCTGGCTGCACACACACACACACACACACACACACACACACAGACACACACACACACACACACAGCCGTGCAGCGACAAACTCTGGCCTGACACACACAGTCCTGCAGGGACCAACCCCAGCCATGCACACGCACACACACACACACACACACACACACACACACACACACACACACACACACACACACAGCCCTGCAGGGACTAACCCCAGCCGCACACACACACACACACACGCACACACACACACACACCGTAGTTAACCTGTCCCCCTATTTCATTGTCTACTGACAAACAAATACATACAGTACAGTGTCAAGTTTGGTTGGTCTTGAGGGTGGTCTGTCCCCTCTCATCTGTACATACACACAATCAAGTGGAATCAACACCTAATCTGCACTGTATGCACGGTACTCCCACAGTAAGGGATGTCTAGAGGGAGTCTGTCACCACTCCTTCCTCTTTTGCTTTCAAACCTCAACCCAGCATCTGTTTTAACAGGCTGATAAAGCTGCTGGAAATGCATTCAGATGCAAATGGCGTCCAAAGCCTGTGAGGCGTTCATTACAGAGAGGGCTCCTCTCTCAGTAACACTCGCTGCACAGTGGGGAGCTGCTCTGTTATGGCTGCGGCTACATCAAACCCTTTATGTGCAGACGGTCATTTTCTCTGCGTGACGATCCATTTTGATTCTCTACAAATAAACACTCTCCTTTCGCCCAGAGGCTCGCCAGTCTGAGTGTGTGTGTGTGTGACGTCAACCACGAGAAACTGGTGCACGGTTCACGCCTTCTCATCAGCGCAAGTGTATACACACAGTATCGTCAGCGCAGGGCCTTTTCACAATGCTCAGGGTCTTAATAGCTTTCTGTTAGGGCTATTTTATGACCAAGCAGTGCCTCTCTCATGACATCACTCTGAGAACACACAGTCTTCATTACAGCACCAGCTAGACAGGACTTACACCAAAGTAATGTGTCTGTGAGTTGCACATTTTCATTTAAGTCTTGGTCTGATATTGTACATTGGAGAACACTGAGCAATAAACACATTGGTGCAATGAACGCGTTAGTATGCAGTGCAATCTCTTTTCTTCTTTCATGGTGTAACACATAATGTATTATGAGACTACAGGATAACTCTGCCAAACTAGAGCTCTGTGGAATGTCTAGCTGAATCTGACACGTTCTAGAAAAGATTCCTGAGTTCTATTCTGAAAGATGATATGTTTAGTAGAAATGTTTTTTTTGTACTGTAAGCCTCTACAGGTGAAAGCTTAGATTTTAGCTTAGCTCATTTTCAGGTTTCAAGGTTCCATATAGACTACAATTTCTACAACTTTTCTCTGTAAAAGAACAGCAACTGCATTTGTTGAGGAAGCCACTGCAGTCATTTTCTATAGCACATGTAGGAGTTCTTCTATGGTAACTAACAAGCCAGTGAAACCTATTTGTCTATCAAAAGTCAATCACAAAGTGTTTCAAAGTCTAACACAAACCTTATAAAGGACCTTGGCACTGCAATCACTCAGAGACATAAATAACAAAACATAAATAGAAATGACTCAGCAATACTAGATGAAGTGTCTAGCATGACAAGGAGCACACACCAGACAGACAGGCAGATATGCATGAATATTTTAAAATATTTCATACTGAATAATAAATGATGTCATACAGCTCGATGTAAACATCAGTTCACACTGACCAAGCGCTGCAGATATCAATTCACCCAAAAGCTTTCCCTTATGAATTATTTAAGGTATAAGTATACTGTCATATGGACTGCTATGACAGGGCTGTTTTCGATAGGGACACGAATGTTACCATGGATGTTAGCCTAGCATTGTGACTCCTAAACAGTGTGGTGCAGGTTACAGCAGAGATGAGCGCAGATTAAGGGTGGAAATAGCAGAATGAGATGCTTACTGTAAATAACCAACCACTGATCAGATGGGGCACGGCAGGGATCCCACGGCACAGCAGCCTATAACTAACATCTTTGTACATAATATACAGTAGCTACTCTATCTATTGATGAAGGAACCTCTGTCTGTTTGTGTACAGTATTTGAGACGGAATTCAAACTTGTCAGTTGTCTTGCTACGGGCACGAGTGAGTGCTGTGCCAAGTTTGACATTGTATGGTATGGATACTCACATGTCTGAGCCAAAGGTTGGTCTCCATGATCTGGTTAAGTTCATCCTATAGAAGGAAGGAGGAAACAGTTAGAAAACATAGGAACCGAGAATGTGTGTGTGTGTGTGTGTGTGTGTGTGTGTGATACAGACGCACTATCATTATCAGTGAGTCAGTTAAACAGAACAAAAAGCAGTACAA
>NC_085014.1:6378595-6396095 GCF_963854185.1 Sardina pilchardus
GATTCCTAGCCTACGAGGAACACTATCGGAAACTGATTCCGAAGAAGCCCGTCAAAACACTATAATTTTATATTGCAGCCCAATCATTTTGTAATCTATATAGGCCTTTGTTTGCTGGTTTGGTTTTTCGTGAAATACGGCTTCAGTACCATGGACAACGGACTTGCTTCCCGTGCACCGAGCTCAGGGTGACCAATGGTCAGATAACAGCACTCTTCCTCCTCAGGTCCTCAAACCACCCGTGGGTCATGGAACTCCTTTGTGTCTGAGTGATCTGTTTTCAGACTATTCCCCTACGCTGCTTCCCTTACAGAGTGTTTGTGCTAGAGTGTTGTGACTCAAAATCCTGTTTGGGTCAGAGTGTTAGTGTGAACTGATGTGGACTGATGGTTATACTCCAAATACACCCACATAACTACACACACACACACACACACATACACACGCACACGCACACAAGCATATAGAAGCCACAGACACAGACAGACACAGATAGACAGACACACACAAACACACACATGCCACACAGACACAGACACAGACACAGACACAGACACAGACACAGACACAGACACAGACAGACAGACAGACAGACAGACAGACACACACACACACACACTGCAGAGGAGGGGCCTGCCAAATACATCACTCATCACTTTCATTATTAAACACACCAGCTTGTGATTTCTGAATGAGCCAATATGCTTTTAACACACACACACACACACACACACACACACACACACACGCACACACACGCACACACACGCACACACACACGCACGCATACACACCAGCTTGGGATTTCTGAATGAGCCAAAGCTTTTAACACACACACACACGCACGCACGCACGCACGCACGCACGCACGCACGCACGCACGCACGCACGCACGCACGCACACCAGCTTGTGATTTCTGTTTGTGCCAATGTGCTTTTAACACACACACACACACACACACTCACACACCAGCTTGTGATTTCTGATAAAGCACAGCCAAATTATTTAAAATATTTAATAGTTAATATGTTGCTATTGCACTAGCCTATATGTATGATATAATAATATGTATATTACAGTATTATATCACTAACCTTGACTCTACAGATACCACAGCAAAATAGTATGTCAGCGTATGAAGTATAAGGTAGGCTTTAGTTCATGGTATAGAATGTAAGGTGAAGGTGATTTAGATCAAATATTTCTATTTCTGACCAAACATAGCTGAGAACTCATGAGACTTGAGATTCAAGAGTTGTTTTAAATTCACTCCAAGACCACATTCAGCATGATGTGTACACTTACTTACTTACTCATCAACAACTGGGCATCATAAAATTCATATTATTTATGTTTGGATATTTCTTGGCAAAGTTTCATTGGACCGAAAACAGCTGTTGAACATATTTCTGCTGGATATCTGATGTTGTGTCGTCCTCCTCGTAAGACAACACTCTAATTAATTGTTTGAGATAAAACTCTTTAATTAGGTAAATACTGTACAGCTCACGAGTGCGCTGATCTTTATCCAAAACAAAGCCATCAGCATTAACCAAAGATCCCATATCAAGCCTCCTCTTTGGCTCAGCACATAAGACCTTCTGGCTGCATCATTAAGGGGACGTATATCATGTTTTGTGGGGCATCTGAGAGTGCCTTGTCTCTGAGCGAGGGCTAGAGTGCAATCCCTTGCAGTTTACTGGGACGTGGGGAGGCGGGAGGGCAGCCTGCTCAAGAACACTCCTAAATCGCACCTGATACGAGAGATAAAACATACACCGACAAAACCTGGACCTCAGTTTGGATGCTGTTAGACGCCTCTGCTTTACTGCAGAGCAAACAGCGGCCTGGTGTGGGCCAGGTGTGGGCCAGGTGTGGGCCAGGTGTGAGCCTGGTGTGGGCCTGGGGCAAACAGTGGCCTGGTTGATGTGCATTCATTATTATTACCACAGATTGTAAGCTTCTATTGTGACTTTTATACTTTATTAACTGTTGTTGTCTGTGTCCTGCATTGAGAATGCTTGATGGACAACACACACTGTACACAACACACACCGTACACAACACACACTGTACACACACACACTGTACCCAACACACACTGTACACACACACACTGTATGCTGCTGGACATCTGAATGTGCCCTGAAGGGCTGAATGGAATTATCTATCTATCTATCTAGTCCACACCTGAGGCCCCCCCACCCCCTAGTCCACAGCAAAGTCCCTAGATTACTACCCCCCCACCCCCTTCTTGGGCTGTGTCCAGAAGTCAAGTGTGCACGCTGGATAGTACCTTCTTTCCAGTAGCGTCTTAGTTAGCTTGCTCCTCAGTATGCGTCCCTACCTACATTTGGACAGCACTAACTAGTTGGCGTCACCTGACTCGGGGAGGGGGGTGTGTTGGCGATTTGCATGACGTGTGGAGCTTGACCTGCGCTGCACAATGGATAATGGGATATCTGAGGCCAAAAAAGATGCATCGATGCACGCTTGGAAATCACGCCAAACGAAGTACCCAACTAGTGAGAGCGCTTGACTTTCGGACAGTCTATTCTGACGTAACTTCCGGAAAATGCACACTGCCCAGCGTGTGTACTGATGTTTCAGACACAGCCTATGTCACACCGAAGGCCGTAGATTCCTACCCCGCCTCTCCAAAGGGCCTAGATTACCCCCCTCAGACAACAGCTCTCAGTGAGTGGGTGGGTGTTGCATCTGGATGGAGGAGTGGGTGGGTGTTGCATCTGGATGGAGGAGTGAGTGGGTGGGTGTTGCATCTGGATGGAGGAGTGGGTGGGTGTTGCATCTGGATGGAGGAGTGGGTGGGTATTGCATCTGGATGGAGGAGTGAGTGGGTGTTGCATCTGGATGGAGGAGTGGGTGGGTGTTGCATCTGGATGGAGGAGTGGGTGGGTGTTGCATCTGGATGGAGGAGTGGGTGGGTGTTGCATCTGGATGGAGGAGTGAGTGGGTGTTGCATCTGGATGGAGGAGTGGGTGGGTGTTGCATCTGGATGGAGGAGTGGGTGGGTGTTGCATCTGGATGGAGGAGTGGGTGGGTGTTGCATCTGGATGGAGGATGGCACTTTTATGGCTGTGTGTGGATTACCCCCTCAGACAACAGCTCTCAGTGAGTGGGTGGGTGTTGCATCTGGATGGAGGAGTGGGTGGGTGTTGCATCTGGATGGAGGAGTGGGTGGGTGTTGCATCTGGATGGAGGATGGCACTTTTATGGCTGTGTGTGGATTACCCCCTCAGACAACAGCTCTCAGTGAGTGGGTGGGTGTTGCATCTGAATGGAGGAGTGGGTGGGTGTTGCATCTGGATGGAGGAGTGGGTGGGTGTTGCATCTGGATGGAGGATGGCACTTTTATGGCTGTGTGTGGATTACCCCCTCAGACAACAGCTCTCAGTGAGTGGGTGGGTGTTGCATCTGGATGGAGGAGTGGGTGGGTGTTGCATCTGGATGGAGGAGTGGGTGGGTGTTGCATCTGGATGGAGGATGGCACTTTTATGGCTGTGTGTGGATTACCCCCTCAGACAACAGCTCTCAGTGAGTGGGTGGGTGTTGCATCTGAATGGAGGAGTGGGTGGGTGTTGCATCTGGATGGAGGAGTGGGTGGGTGTTGCATCTGGATGGAGGATGGCACTTTTATGGCTGTGTGTGGATTACCCCCTCAGACAACAGCTCTCAGTGAGTGGGTGGGTGTTGCATCTGAATGGAGGAGTGGGTGGGTGTTGCATCTGGATGGAGGAGTGGGTGGGTGTTGCATCTGGATGGAGGAGTGGGTGGGTGTTGCATCTGGATGGAGGAGTGGGTGGGTGTTGCATCTGGATGGAGGAGTGGGTGGGTGTTGCATCTGGATGGAGGAGTGGGTGGGTATTGCATCTGGATGGAGGAGTGTGTGGGTGTTGCATCTGGATGGAGGAGTGGGTGGGTATTGCATCTGGATGGAGGAGTGTGTGGGTGTTGCATCTGGATGGAGGAGTGGGTGGGTGTTGCATCTGGATGGAGGAGTGGGTGGGTGTTGCATCTGGATGGAGGAGTGGGTGGGTGGGTGTTGCATCTGGATGGAGGAGTGGGTGGGTGTTGCATCTGGATGGAGGAGTGGGTGGGTGGGTGTTGCATCTGGATGGAGGAGTGGGTGGGTGTTGCATCTGGATGGAGGAGTGGGTGGGTGTTGCATCTGGATGGAGGATGGCACTTTTATGGCTGTGTGTGGAGGGACGTGGCCAGCGGTCCTCCCCTGCTGAGGTGCGGATGTCCTAAGAGCCTGATCCATCACTGGTCATCAGGAAGGGGCTAAATCACTGGTCATCAGGAAGGGGCTAAATCACTGGTCATCAGGAAGGGGCTAAATCAATGCAGACGCTGTCGCTGCCTTGGCAGCAGGGTGGCATGTGGAGGTGTGTGTGAAGAGCCAGCAGCTGGCGGAGATGAAGGAGGCAATCTCTAATGATTTAAATACACAGCTCACAAAGGAACCTCTGCAGTCGGCAGAATAGCCCAGCCCACTCAGCACTCTTTAAAGAAAAGTAATAGTGTGTGTGTGTGTGTGTGTGTGTGTGTGTGTGTGTGTGTGTAAGCACATGCACTGGACGGATTTTTGCGTTTGTATGTGGGTACAAATATTTTCAAGACAATACCTGACCAGATCTGTCTCCTTCTCACTCATGCTGTGTGTGTGTATGTGTATGTGTGTGTGTGTGTGTGTGTGTGTGTGTGTGTGTGTGTGTGTGTGTGTGTGTGTGTGTGTGTGTATGGACGTGGAAGACAACACATTCAGCAGGATAGGAATCACAAAATAAAAAGTGTCCAGCAGGGGGCATGATGAGCACAACTAACTCTGAGAGAGCGAGTGTGTGTGTGTGTGTGTGTGTGTGACAGAGTGTGTCTGTCAAACTCAACTCTGGTTCTTGCCAAAAATGTACACCGGCGAATACACTCACAATGTCACTGTAATGAACACAATGTCCAGTTAGGCCTCGCAAATTGAAATGGAATTGGCAAAGACTGAATATGACCCATAAATGAATCTCCAAACCAATTCTTGTCAGGAGCTGTTCCAAGTGAACACACACTTCCCTTCAAACAACACAATGGCATGGAGATATGTTGGTGAATCATCCCCTACACAGACGTGGCCCGTGGATTTTATTGAAAAAAATAATAATCCTCGTGGATTAATGGTGCATTTTATATAACTTTTAATGAAACAATAAAAATCACAGATTTACAGACAGCAAGTAAAAATGGTAACGTACAGACGCAACGGAGGTTAGCAAATTTAATAGCAGGAAATAAATGCCAATTTGTGACGATGAGGTCACTTTATGAGCCATCCATTCATCCCTGTGAAGACACTTGAAGGGTTCAGATGCAAAACCCTCTAAATGCATCTGACCGCTCTTCTTTAAAATGAGCATTTTGTATCAGGCTCCTATAGGGGTTTGCATACGAATCAATATCTCAGACCAGGAAGAGGGGAAATTTAGCGGGATTTGAAGTGAAATTATTTAATTTTTGACAGAAGTGGCTTTTTAGAGGCTTTTGCATCTTGTCTCCTTTCCCCCTAGGGAATAAAAAAAAAAGGCAGGAAAGGTTTGCAAAAAATAGTAGACATAAGTCTTCGCTAAAGAAGACATTTTTTTACTGAGGGGCTAGCAGACGTTTCAGCCGCTATTCTCAATGCTCGCACCCCTAGAGAACGAGGCCGATAATTTGGACGGAGTTACAAGAAGTGTAAAGCCAGCACATGACTGGTCCACACGGGTCTTAAATGGCTGCGTGTTTTTTTACGTCATGACGGTAAGATTCTTTTTCTAACAATTAATACAAGTGGGATTTAGTTACATAGCGACTGGGTGATACTACAGGCCTTGTTTAGAACAAACAGTTTAGAAAAAACACTGGTCACCTTATTTATGGGACATCTACTGTAGTAATCTGACTCTAGCTAAATTGTTTGGCTGTGCGCACATTTTCTAAGAGAAAGCATGTGGACTTGCAATGAATGATTTGGTGCTTGGATGCCCTTCAGCAACAGCGTGTGATTGGAAGGTGAGACATGGCTCTTCCTCCTCCTCTTCGTCCCCCTCGGAGCTGAGCGCTGATGCTGAATGCTGATGTCTCGTGGCTTTGGCAAACCTCCCTCCCTCCCTCCCTCCCTCCATCCTGTCATGTCCGCCACTCTGTCACCTCCGTCGCGTTTGTCACTTCCGTCACACGAACACACACATCAGTCACGCCCGTCACGCCGCCCCTCACGTCGTCCCGTCACATGCCGCTCCTGCCGGCGGCCTCGGTGTGTGGCAGCGGCACGATGTGGCTCTGGAAGAGCGGCTGCAGGAAGAGCCCCAGCGTCCCCGACACACACACGATCACGAAGATCCACAGGAAGAGCCGGTCCACCACCATGGCCACGTACTTCCAGTCCTCGATCACCTGCGGCAGAGGAGCGGAGCACAGCCCAGTAAGAACACGCTGGTGTGGGAATAGAATAGCACGCAGCGTAATAACACATACGGACATACACACTGTAGCTTTGGAATAGCACGCATCGTAATAACACATACGGACAAATGCGTGCCATAGTGTTTGTCCATTTCTACAGATGCATCACATAAAACACTCTAATAGCTGAGCTACAATGCACATGCTTTCTGCTTGCAGATATCACTGCAACACATTTGCAACACACTTCAGCCTCAGGTTGTTTGCAAAAATTAAATGATTGTTGCAACAAACCGTTGAACAGTTACTGAACATAAGATTAACCAACCCAGACCCCTAATCTTAAGCTTAAACATAAATTGTAGTTACTGTAAGAAAGTGTCAGCAGATAGTGTGTTGATATTCTGAGCATTTGTAGACAGTGTGCGGGCGGATTCTCCAAGTAGAGGGTGTCATGGTGGCTTTTCGACTGTCAAAAACAAAGTTTAATCACACACATCCGGAATGTTTTTGGGTGTGAGATCAAAAAACAGTCCAGTGCCTGTATTGTATATAAAGAACTGTATTGGGTGTGCAGATTTTTTGGGGGGTTTGTGACTGTTGAAATAAATAGTAGGGGAAAAGAAGAAGAAAAAGAGCTAAAGAGACAAAGAGAAAAAAGATAGAACATGAACAACAGAAGAGAGAGAGAGAGAGAGAGAGAGAGAGAGAGAGAGAGAGAGAGAGAGAGAGAGAGAGAGAGAGCGAGATGAAATTGAGAAGACCAAAGAGACAGAGGGAGAGAACAGACTGAGGATGAGAAATGATTTGCCCGTAATGAGTTGGGCAGCGTGGGGTTATAGTTGCTTAGCTATACAGTACATGGCTGTAATGAGTTGGGCAGCATGGGGTTAAAGTTGCTTAGCTATACAGTACATGGCCGTAATGAGTTGGGCAGCGTGGGGTTATAGTTGCTTAGCTATACAGTACATGGCTGTAATGAGTTGGGCAGCGTGGGGTTAAAGTTGCTTAGCTATACACTACATGGCCGTAATGAGTTGGGCAGCGTGGGGTTATAGTTGCTTAGCTATACAGTACATGGCTGTAATGAGTTGGGCAGCGTGGGGTTATAGTTGCTTAGCTATACAGTACATGGCCGTAATGAGTTGGGCAGCGTGGGGTTAAAGTTGCTTAGCTATACACTACATGGCTGTAATGAGTTGGGCAGCGTGGGGTTATAGTTGCTTAGCTATACAGTACATGGCCGTAATGAGTTGGGCAGCGTGGGGTTAAAGTTGCTTAGCTATACAGTACATGGCTGTAATGAGTTGGGCAGCGTGGGGTTAAAGTTGCTTAGCTATACAGTACATGGCCGTAATGAGTTGGGCAGCGTGGGGTTAAAGTTGCTTAGCTATACACTACATGGCTGTAATGAGTTGGGCAGCGTGGGGTTAAAGTTGCTTAGCTATACACTACATGGCTGTAATGAGTTGGGCAGCGTGGGGTTAAAGTTGCTTAGCTATACACTACATGGCTGTAATGAGTTGGGCAGCGTGGGGTTAAAGTTGCTTAGCTATACAGTACATGGCCGTAATGAGTTGGGCAGCGTGGGGTTAAAGTTGCTTAGCTATACACTACATGGCCGTAATGAGTTGGGCAGCGTGGGGTTAAAGTTGCTTAGCTATACACTACATGGCTGTAATGAGTTGGGCAGCGTGGGGTTAAAGTTGCTTAGCTATACACTACATGGCTGTAATGAGTTGGGCAGCTATACATGGTCACTGGCCCTATTGACCCCATAACCTCCTGCTCTCTAATCTGCCCTGTCCTTGCTGTGAGAGCAGCCATCTCTCAAACAGCCCCCTCCATTGATCCAGCTCACAACACAATCAATGGCACCGCATTTGTGTCGCTTCGCTCGTGTCTCCCAGTCTCTAACACTTCGGCCTGCGAGTCGTCACGCTAAACACTTGCAGTCCCTGCTGACTGTGCTGTCCACTGACACATTCCTCCACAGACAGCTGACTCCTCTCCTCTGACACCGCAGCTGCCCACGTACAGGACTTACAAGAGCCATCACTTAGTGGACGCAGGCCGCTCTTCCCCACGTACAGGACAAGAGCTTAGACACTTAGTGGACGCAGGCCGCTCTGTTCTATTTAAGGTGTCAGACGCTTATTTGACTTGTGCTGTGTCAAGTGTTCACTTGAAGTTGCGAGGTGTGTCTGGTTGCTAACACGTGCAGGTGTTTATGCAGTGCTACATGTACTGACACCCATGTGTATGTTGCATGACACGTAAACAGCGACAGTGTTGTGAGGAGCAGGTCAATCTCAGAGTACCACAGGCCTGTTTAAAGGGGAGAAAACACTATACACTAGAGCCGGAATATAGAAAGAGAATAACGTGCAGAAAACAAACAAGAATAAAAAGAATGAAACCATCTGTTGTGCTGATCCAACCCTTAGTCAGTGCTTTTACTAGTTGGTGTAGGTGTACACACTGCATAATTGATGTGCATTGCACAAACAGGTCATTAAGGCAAGACGATGGGTCAATAGCTGTTGAGAGAGGTGCACGAGCTCATTCTGGCTCTAGATTACTCACGCTCTGGTCATTCTGGTTCTAGATTACTCACGCTCTGGTCATTCTGGTTCTAGATTACTCACGCTCTGGTCATTCTGGTTCTAGATTACTCACGCTCTGGTCATTCTGGTTCTAGATTACTCACGCTCTGGTCATCATCGTCCCCCATCATGCGGTCAGCTACATAGCGCACTCCGTCCACCGCCTCGTCCACGTTAGAGCCCCAGTCCATCCCTCCTCCTCCTCCTCCTCCTCCACCTCCTCCTCCTCCTCCTCCTCCTCCTCCTCCTGCCCTCTGCCTCAGGTCCTGCGCGGAGGCGTAGCCGTTGGGCAGGAAGTCCGAGCGCATGTCCCCCTTCCTGGCGCCCTGGGCGCTGAAGCCGAGGCTGGCGGACGCGGCCGACGCGGCGGCGCTCTTGTAGAAGTGGCCGGGCGACGAGAAGGCCGAGGTGAGCAGCGCGGCGGACGAGGCCGAGATGGCGGGCACGGAGGGCAGCGTTGGCGCCCCGCCGTAGCTCAGCCCCAGGAGCCCGCGCCGCTCCCGCGCCCGCCTCTGTTGGCGCAGCCGCTGGCGCGCCGAGCTGTTGTGCGGGCGCCGCATGAAGAGCAGCGCGGGCAGCTTGACCAGGAACACCAGCTTGACCCAGGCGGGCATGGTGTGGGTGCTGGGCGAGCGGTGGTGCACGTTGAGCACGCACACGCTGGTGATGATGGAGAAGGTGACCAGCACCATGGTGAACATCAGGTACTTGCCGATCAGCGGCACGTCCAGCGAGGTGGGCGGCACGATTTTCGAGATCAGCAGCAGGAAGACGGTGAGCGCCAGCAGCACGGAGATGCACAGGGTCATCTTCTCGCCGCAGTCCGACGGCAGGTAGAAGACCAGGATGGCCAGCGAGGTGATGAGGATGCAGGGGATGATGAGGTTGATGGTGTAGAACAGCGGCTTGCGCTTGATCAGGAAGTCGTAGGTGAGGTCCACGTAGGTGGGGTCGTTGGGGTTGACCGTGCGCCGCCCGGGCAGCGCCAGGATGTCCCACTCGCCGCTGGGCGTGAAGTCGTCCATGCTGGCCACCTCGGACTTGAGCACCAGGTCGATCTCGGTGTGGTCGTAGGTCCAGGAGCGGAACTTGAGCGTGCAGTTCTGCTGGTCGAAGGGGAAGTGCTTGACCTCGATCTTGCAGGCGCTCTTGTAGATGGCCGGCGGTAGCCAGGCGATGCTGCCGTTGAAGAGCACGATGGCGTTGGTGAACACCGTCACCTCGTACGTGCCGTCAGCGCTGGGGAGGGATGAGAGGGGGGGGGGGGGGGGATGGGGGCGCAGACATGAGACAGAGATGAGACTACAGGTACAAATCATCTGTGAATACCTCCTGCTCATTTAGGAGAGGACTGCTTCAGGAAAGAGACATTTGGATGCAGACGATGTGAAATGAGATGTCGCTGTTGGTGACAGATCCAGATAAATGAGAGATGTCACTCAGCTAACAAACGACTGAGACTAGACTCTCTAACAAACTGAAATATACCACAACACATCCAGAGGTGTAAAACTCCAGCTCCAGAAAATAAAAGTCCAACCATGTATTGGTTCTACCTGTGCATTTAACACAGGTGATGTCATCAATTAACTAATCTACCTGGCTGAACAGTTGTTCCAAATAGAATCAGCTGGTTTAACTGAATGGTTGGCACAGATGTGTGGTAGGACTTTCACTCTCTGGGGCTGGACTTTTCCACCTCTGAACATATCGAACAAGTTCCTAGCGTTCTCAGTGAGCACACGTCTATCTGTGCACTGGGAGTCGAGTACATTGAAATGATCTACTGCAAACGCTAATTGTGTTTCTCTGTTGTGCATCACAGGCGGGAGGTGTAGCTGACGGAGGGTGGGTGGGGGGGTGACGGAGGGTGTGGGGCTGATGGAGGGTGTGGGGGTGACGGAGGGTGGGTGGGGGTTGACGGAGGGAGGGTGGGTGGGGGGGTGACGGAGGGTGGGGGTGACGGAGGGAGGGTGGGGGGGGGGGGGGTGACGGAGGGCACCCACTTGTTGTAGAGCACGATGTCGGGCAGCCAGATGTGGCGGGAGGGGATGCGCAGCTTGTCGATGCCCTCGTACTCCGCCGGGTTCCAGGACAGACGGTAATCATTCCAGTTCTGCAGGAGAAGCACGGAGGATTCACTCACTCACTCTCAACAACCACTCTCTCTCTCTACCTCTCTCTCTCTCTCTCTCTGTCCCTCTCTCTCTCTCTCTTACAGCTTTTTCTCTCTCTCCTTGTCAACCTTGTGGATTCTCTCTCTGTCAGCACCACCGCCTCTCTCTCTCTCTGCGCTCCACCAACACCACTCCATCAACACGATTCCACCAACACCACTCCATCAACACGATTCCATCAACACTACTCCAGCTCTGTTTCCCTGGCGACTCTCTCTTTCTGCGCCCCATCAACACGACTCCATCAACACGACTCCATCTGTTTCCCTGGCGACTCTCTCTTCTCTCTCTCTGACTCATTGTCCTCGTCATAGATCTTTCTGTGTTTCGCCGGCACTATAGACTCACTCTCTTCCTAGCTCCATCAACCAGACTGTCCTCTTTCTCCTCTGTCCCATACATTATTTCCCTCTTTCTCTCTCCCTCTCTCTCTGTCTCTCTATCTCTCTCTCTTTCATTCCCTCTCTCACTTCCCCTATCTCTCTCCCTCTCTATCCCTCTCCCGCTCTCTTCCGCTCTTTCTCTCTGTCTCTCTATCCCCCCTGTCTTTCTTTCTTTCCCTCTCCATCTCTCCCCCCTCTCTCTCCCCCCTCTCTCTCTCCCTCTCTCTCTCTCTCTCTACACACATTAGCCCTTCTCACCCACTCCATTCTTATTTAAAGATTATTTTTTTGGGCTTTTTTATGCCTTTAATTGGACAGGACAGTAGAGAGAATGACAGGAAGTGAGTGGGAGAGAGAGTCGGGGTGGGATCCGGAAAGGACCACGGGGCGGGAATCGAACCCGGGTCGCCGGCGTACGGTGCAGGTGCCCCAGCCAGTTGCGCCACTGCCGGGGCCTATTCTTATTTAAATGGAGGGCCGGGAGACAGCAGGAGGTAGTGATCCTGGGTGGTAAAGTGCTGGTGCTGTTTAATAGGGTGGAGGGGGCATCCTCTCACTCACCTGAGTTAGCCACACGTTGGTGGTCATCACCTGGTCTCGTTCATTCTGTGGACACAGAGGGGAGATGGGAAACTCACACACAGATGCACAGTATAGTTTATATACCCATCACACTCACACACTCACTCACACACACACACACACACACACACACACACACACACACACACACACACACAACACACACACACACACACACACACACACACACACACACACACACACACACACACACACACACACACACACACACACACACACAGTCACCCATAAAAGAACACAATGATGTACATAAACGTAAGCGCACAGTGCACACTCTTCTCAGTGAACAACTTCCTACTCATACACACACTCATAAAAGCACCCATAAAAAGGCACACTATGATATGCAAGGATGCATACAAGCACACAGTTTATAGAGACACACTCTGCACACTTAATAAATGTACATACATACTGCACGCTTACACAGAATACACACACACACACACACACACACACATTCTGATACTGATTCAGCTGTGTGTGACATTTCCACACAGCTGTGACGTGTGGCAGTAGAGTAATGTGTGTGTGTGTGTGTGTGTGTGTGTGTGTGTGTGTGTGTGTGGCTGTGATTGTATTTCCCTTCCCCGCTGCGCTGCTCAGATCTATGACACCATTACCAGAAGACGACGAGTGTTCCGTCTCTCTCCGTGTCCTCACCCGCACCCCCCCCCCCCCCCCCCTCCTCCCCCGCGCGCTCCGTAACGCTAAATCCATACGCCGCAAATGAAATGAGTCACGGAGCCACGGCGGGGCGGCCCGAGCGACGGCCTCCATACCGCGCCCGTCCGTCCGGTGCACCCCTGCGCCGCGCTCCGGCAGTAAAGCGCGACCCCAGCGAGTATATCACCGGCGCCCGCGGCCCCGCTGCTGGCCTGGGTTTACAGTGCGCCGCTATTTCAATTACGCGCGCGGCGGGAGACAGTGAGGGACCGTAAAGGAGGATCTGCCGGGCGCGGGATGGCCCCTGGGGCGGGCGGTGACGGGCAGAGCGGCCGGCGGCGTGTAAATCAAACGCTTTACGGCGTCCGGCGTAGTGTGGCGAGGAGCGGAGAGAGAGAGAGAGAGAGAGAGAGAGAGAGAGAGAGAGAGACGAGGAGCGGAGAGAGAGAGAGAGAGAGAGAGACGAGGAGGCGGAGAGAGAGAGACGAGGAGCGGAGAGAGAGAGAGAGACGAGGCGGAAGGTGTCCGTCCTGAGGCCTGTGATGGTGGCAGCTGCTGCTAATGCTGATAAAGATCCACCAGAGGAAAGGGCTCTTTTATAGACCCACTCCCAACTTGGTGCATTTGCAGTGTGCTTAAGTGTGTGTGTGTGTGTGTGTGTGTGTGTGTGTGTGTGTGTGTGTGGACAGTGTGTGTGTGTGTGTGTGTGTTTCTGTCCTCACTCAGTGTGTGTCCTGACAACATTGACTCTAGTTCAGCGTTCAACAGCATCATCCCCTCCAAACTGATGAGCAAACTCAGTGAGCAGGTCTCTCCCATAGCCTGGGGTCTCTCCCGTAGCCTGGGGTCTCTCCCGTAGCCTGGGGTCTCTCCCATAGCCTGGGGTCTCTCCCATAGACTGGGGTCTCTCCCATAGCCTGGGGTCTCTCCCGTACACTGGGGTCTCTTCGCACTCCAACCAGCGGCTGCAGAGGAAGCTTCTATCCTGCGGTTGCCACTCTGAACTATAGCTCTGTATCCCAGTGACGACCAACCAAATAAGCCCCCAAGAGAAACCATTCATATTCCTCTAAACCACCGTCTGTAAACCAACTGTATACTACTGTCTACACTGCACTATATTTGATGGCTTGTAAGTTGTCACAAACAAACTTTGTATATCACATTGCACTATTCTGCTGTTTTGACATTTCTGGTTAGACACATATAATACTGCATTGTGTTGTCTTGTACTTGTACTTGTACTCTGCACAATGACAATACAGTTGGATCTGATCTAATCTAATCTCATCCTCTGTCTGATGTGCTTCCTATACTCTCTCTGTCTGGTTTGGGTCTGCATTGGGGCTGGTTTGGCTGAGCTCCACAGGAGCAGAGCAGAGGCAGACCTGAGCCACACAGTGGGCCTCATCAAGGCCACTGTCTAGTCGTCATTATTGCTTAACATTGTTAGCATTTTCGAAAATTGTGTGCTTACAGTAATCAATATGTTTACATTTACCAGTAGTGTATTTACCAGTGGTCTGGACATTTAGAACCATCAGTGGTCATCAGTGGTGTTTACTTCCTGATTACCACACAGGAGATCAGGTGAGCTGGTCTCCATAGCGATACTTCCTGGAGGGCCCGACTACTGTACCTTGGTGCAAACCTGAGCTCAGAACTAAACAAACCCAATCGAGCAGCTCAGACGGACTCCAGCCCACTCCCAATGGCTCTGGAGTGAACGCTGGCGGAAGTGGGCCGCATTAGGGCCGGGTCCAGCCCAGGTGTGAGCAGCGGTTGTGGGGGGGCACTCACCACGCTGATGAGCTGGGCCAGGGACACCTGCAGGAGGATGGTGACGCGCTCGGTGCGGTTGACGGCCGGCCGGATCAGCTTGTTGTAGCGGCCTTTACCCAGCAGCCAGTTCATCAGCCGCTCCTCCGCGTCCGCACACGCGCCGCCTGCACAGCATCATGGGATAGCATGGGTCAGGGCGAGGACACACAACGTCTACAGCACGCATCACAGATACACACACATTCATTCATTCAAACCTACTGTAATTTCCCAACGTCTACAGCACGCATCACAGATACACACACATTCATTCATTCAAACCTACTGTAATTTCCCAACGTCAACAGCAAGCATCAGATACAGACACACGTTCATCCATTCATTCAAAACTAGCTGCAGCTTATATAGTACATTGATTTGGCTAAATTTCTTCAGCTATGAGGTTAATACACGCGGGCAGTTACTGTAATATGGTATCAAAATGGCTTCGTTTCTTTTAACTTCCACAAAACACTTTCCTGCGGCTTATACACAATGTGGCTAATACACAGGAAACTACTGTAGAATTCACTCATTCATTCACATGCAGATTGCAGATACATGCATGCATACATTCGCACATCTGCGCAGCTGATTCTCAAATTGCCATTATGTAAACATCCAAACATTTTCATTGATTATTACTTTCGGTCAAAGCTGGTATCAGAAGAGCTGCTATGGGACATTGGCTTCTTCTCACTGAGGTGGATAATTGAGAGACTTGAGTAGTCCAGAGGCTTCTTCACACTGAGGTGGATAATTGAGAGACTTGAGTAGTCCAGAGGGTTTGAGGCTAGCTGCCTTCCCAGCGTAACTGACATGAGCTACGCTTGTTTTATTTCCTCTCGGCTCCTGTCAACACCTTCTTCATCTGGTGATGTAGCCCAGGTCGTTCCTGCCCAGGATATTTATTGGCGTGTTCCAGCGGCCCGCCGGGGCTTTTAATCGCGCTACATGGCGCATGCTTTACGGCCGGGGCCCCGGTCATGTTGCTGACGCCGCGCATTTCGGAGAGCAGCATTACAGCCTGTTCCTCATGCAACAACAAAAACTCGCAGCACATAAACACTGGAAAGGGTTTGGATAATGGGAGAACTTTGTATAGTGTACAGAATTTGCCCCACGGACCCCAAGCAAAGACCAGTCTTAAGACAACATGACATGGATAGATACAGTAGATAGATAGATAAATAGATAGACAGACAGACAGACAGACAGACAGACAGACAGACAGACAGACAGACAGATAGATAGATAGATAGATAGATACTTTATTAGATACTTTATTTATCCCCAAGAGAAAATTCAAGACATGGACTCTTTGTTGCAAGCAAATTTAATCCAAATTAATTTGAATTATCCCCAAATCAATTTTGAACAGCTTTTGCAGCATGATATTTCTGACTATACAGTATCATCACAATACATCAGCGAACAAACTAACTTTTAACTAGCATTGCCGAAGTGTTTACAAGACAATTCTGTAGACCTCTATCAAGGTATGTTGTTAGTTTTAGACAAATCTCTGCACCGCCTGTTGAGACTGATGAGATTCTAGGCACATAATCTCAATGAAAACCTTTGAAAAGCAGAAAGCAAAATAAAACAGAAGAGATTATTCCTCATAATTAGTTTCTAAGTACAGCTAAAGTTTCACACCGGATGCTAACGCCTCCATGTCCTGAAAGCATTACAGAAAACATTACCGGCCTCACATTTCAGGATGAAGGAGCCTGAGTCGACTACCAATGAGCCCTGACACGCCCACTACACCTCTTGACAAATGGCAGCCAGGAGTCCAACTGAGCGCGCTCCAACAGTGAGGGATTGGACGGCCACTTCCTGCAGAAACAGGAAGGACAGGGTGCGTGGGAGAAGATGGGGCGAGGTGGACGAGCCCTCCCTCACCCCTCTCTGCTGACCGCAGGGCTGCCGTGGTGAGGAGGAACGGAGGGGACCACAGAGAAGACTACACTCCGTTTGCTTGTTTGTTTGTTTGTTCATTTGATTGTTCAGTCATAAAGGACACTTTCAAAGGTGTGGTCCTCGATTCTGGCATATGGTTGTTGATAACAAAACTCCACCAGCCAATTAAATGCACCCATTAAGTGCATGACCCTGAGGCACTGAACAGCTGTAGCGTCTGTCTGTGCCAATGTGTTTGTTTTCTATTTACAGAGCCAGGGTTACAGAGATAAAGTTTGTATTTATTTCACTTCATTTCATTTGAACAAATACGCTGGTTAACAGCTTGAGGAGGGCCAGAAGAATGGGCTACAACGGAGGTGCGTTCAAATTCACAAATGTAGCTGTTTGTAAAAAAAAAACATTTATGTATGCTTTTTAGGTTTCTGTTTGCCTTGATTTTCGACAAATGTTTGCAAACACTCGTAAACAGTCTCAGGAGGTAGTTCTTCATGAACATACAGTACAGTGAAGCTTCTTCAGCAACATACAGTACAGTGAAGCTTCTTCACCAACATACAGTACAGTGAAGCTTGGTGTGAGCGTGACAAAGAGGCCTCATTTTTTTTTACCGCTGCGGTTTTACAACTCCCTCTGGGAAACCCAGAGTCTGATTAAAATATTCAGACATTTCCCTTTCCTAAGCAATTAAACTAGCGCACAAGAGTTATAGAGCGTCTGCTGAAGCACTCCCAAGAGGGGCGACCTATGACATGACCTTCATCTGCCACGCATGATGCTGTATCAGTCATGCTCGCCCTGCCAGATGATAGCAATCCTCTCCTCTCTTTGAATGCTAGCTGTAGCTATAGGAGGGGATCA
>NC_085014.1:6401095-6406095 GCF_963854185.1 Sardina pilchardus
TCAGACGCCTGTGTGTTGCTCTGTTCGCTGCAGAATGTAGAGTGGACTGAATGGAGTTGGAGCTTCACAGAGCACAATGTTATGAAAAAAAAGCCAGTCAACAGAGAGTCCTGAACATAAACAAGGTCATGGTACAACAGAAAAGCAAAACAAATGTTCAGTCTGAAGAGCTGGAGCAGTGCCCGCTCTCACTGGTCACCATGACAACTCAAGGAGTCCTGAATAAAGCCGGGTGTGTCCTGACAAGAAGCATCCTGCTCAAACCAGCAGGCAGAAGAACAGAGAGTTCAAAAGAACACAAGGGAAAAAGAACACAAAACAACAGAACATTACACTGACTTTTAACTGACATTAACCAGTCAGAACACTGTTGTAACCACTTGCTTTCCCTCAGTGGTTCCTCAGAGGTGGAATGAGTTGCCCAGTGCTCTCCGTTGCAATCATAGTTTTGGGCCTTTCCAGAAGGGTCTGAAGTCATGCAGTATCTGTTCAGCATACACCTAGTTAAGTGGTTCTTATGAGTTATGATTAGTATATCATAGTATTTGTTTATTTTCATTAGGCTATTGATCATTGATATTGCATTGCTGTTATTGCTTAATGTTTGACTCCATAATGTGGTCTTATCCATTTGTAAAACTGTTTACTGTTAATGATGACTATTTTACTGTTAATGATGGCTATTGTACTGTTAATGATGGCTATTGTACTGTTTTATCTGGAAGTCGCGTTGGACAAAAGAGTCAGCCAAATCCTAAAAAAAGTAATGCATCAGTAAATTGATGGTGCAGTGTTGCTTGTGTTGTTTCCAAGAGGGAGAAACAGTAAGTAAAAACAGGCCTGTAGAGAGAGAGAGAGAGAGAGAGAGAGAGAGAGAGAGAGAGAGAGAGAGAGAGAGAGAGAGAGAGAGAGAGTCTTGTCTACAGCTGAATAGATGCCCTGATGAACAAGCGAGTCTATGGCTTCTCATCTGCCGGTCGATGCTGGAGGTGAGATATGATCTAGACCGTATCTACAGTAGATTTAAAGCTTTCGGTACACAGAGCAGACGTATTCCAAGCGCACAGAAGCTCAGAGGCCAAGAAAGAGAACTTTTAAATTGCATCTGAATAGTGATGTCCCTTCACTCCAGTAAATGAGGTTCTCCACAGGCTTTCTACAAACATGCACAGCTTAGCCCTATACTACTAGCCTGACCAAAAAAAAAGACTTCAAAGGCCACATTAGCTGAGGTGTCTGTCAAAATCAACTTCCTATTTCTGCTGAGTAAACAACATCAAGTCACATTCTGTAGAAATGGCTGTCCCTCAATCTAAGGTCACCAGTCAGACAGAGGAGAGGCAGGACAGATTAAAAAAAAGAGGAAAACCTTGACTGAACCAAACATTCACTCAGATGCTCTAGCTGTAAAGATCACTTTGTTGTCTCCACTTCGTAAACACACAATAAGGAAAAAAGAGAAAAAAAAAGAAAGCTTGCTTGCCCGCAGCAAAATAGCGCTTAAGAGCTTTTCAGACGACCCCGAACTGCAAGGCTTACATCAAGGTAAGGTGGCTGCACTTGGATAAAGCGTAGGGCCGTAGCGGGACAGCGCAAATGGGGCCAAGGCCGTTAAGTGTGATATATGCGCCCGTCTTCCATAGTGACAGGAGCACTTTCGTCACATGGAGCAGCACAATTTGTTTGTGCCGAAACATATAACCTAGAAGGACACAAAACACTGACGTATCAAAACAAAAACTTCCACCTTCGAGTTGGTGACAACTCATGATCGCTTCGGTTTGTAAATACAGGCAATCGAGTTGTGATTTATTACAATTCAGCTCGTTCATTTACAGTAGACATTTGTTCTCTAATGAGAGACAGTATTGTATAGCCTGTACTTTATGTCCGGCGACAACCATTTCATTCGCGATATGCGCGTTGTGTCTTCTCATGTGGTGTAGCCTACACTACACGGTGTCATCAGGGTGACTGTACATCTTGCTGAACTGTCCCGTTAGACTACTAGTTTCTACAGCGTTACCGGAGCCATAGCAGGCGGATTTCTTTTTTCAAACCAAACACCCCCACCCACTCAAAGAGAGAGAGAAAGAGAGAGAGAGAGAGAGAGAGAGAGAGAGAAAACAAACATCAACAGTGGACTTACTTTGGACGAAAGTAAACACGCAAGCGAGTACAGTCAGGGTCCGCGTCATTGTCGCTGTCAAGTGGTCCATGTGCGTCCTTCGTGCGAGGTTCCATTACGGACTGTACCTTATGGTCCCCCGGAGCATTTCGAACTCCCAAAAAGGACACTGGCGGGGTCTCTTCTGTTAACACGGAAACTCCCGCTTTGTATTGAGAGATGAGAAAACGCACGCCTGCCGATACAATGAAACACAGGAGTGGTGGAGAGCGTTCGCCGCTCTTGTTTTAGGACGCCACGGTAGCGGAACAAGTCGACCCCAGCCGCAGTGACACCTCTTCCACAATACGCGCTCTAACGCGCGCACTGAAGCGTGCACCCCGCTCTCTCCCTATCCTAGAGCCGCGCGCACCGCACGCATACGCATTGGCACTCACACTGAAACAATTCATGCATACACGCCTGACTCCTGTCATATAAGGATATTTGCGTATGGTCATGTTTCTTTGAAACTTATATTCTCGTTATTTCTATTCTTTTTACTTTGATTTGTAGATTTGTATTACTATTAATAGGTGTTTATAGCTAATAAGCGTAATGATAAATTGAATACACTTTCAAAGCTTCTCTTTGATATCCTTATCCAAATAAAGTGTGTGGATTCTGTTAAATTATCATCCACCAAATAAGTGTTTGCTCTGGCTTGACCGTGGCTGAAGTGGGGGTCGCTATAGAGTGTGTGAGGGGTGTGTGGGGCTGAGATGGGGGTGTGTAGAGTGTGTGAGGGGTGTGTGGGGCTTAGACGGGGGTGTTTAGAGTGTGTGAGGGGTGTGTTTGGTGGTAGGCAGAGGTAAGGGCTACTGTGCAGTGTGGTGTGATGAGACTACAAGAGTTAGGCTATCAGAGCTGTGTTGGATGATCCGATGGTTTGTGACGGTGTGTGTGTGTGTGTGTGACGGTGATGGTGGTGATGGTTAAAGTGAGTTGGTGGCGGTGTGAGTGTGTGTGGGGCGGGTGGGCAGACTTAAGGCCACTGTATAGTATGACAGTGATGATTAAAGTGAGTTGGTGGCGATAATGTGTGTGTGTGTGTGTGTGTGTGGGGGGGGGGGGTGGGGGGGGGGTGCAGGTGGGCAGACTTAAGGGCCACTGTATAGTGTGATGAGATGTAACTGTAGGACGCAGGGCTGGACTGAGCTGGACTATCACAGCTGAACTGGGCTGGACTGTGCTGTACTGGGCTGGGCTGGACTGGGATGTGCTGGGCTGTACTGGGCGGTACTGGGATGTGCTGGGCTGTACTGGGCGGTACTGGGCTGTACTGGGCTGTACTGGGTTGGGCTGGGCTGTACTGTGCTGGGCTGGACTGGACTGGGTTGGGCTGTACTGTACTGGGCTGTACTGGGCTAGGCTGGGATGGGCTGGCCTATCACAGCTGGACTGGACTGGGCTGGGTTGGACTGGACTGTACTGGGCTGTACTGGGCTGTACTGGGCTGGACTGTGTGTGTGTGTGTGTGTGTGTGTGTGTGTGTGTGTGTGTGTATGTGTGTGTGTACACGCTTGTGTGTGTCTGAGGGGTTGGGTCACTGCACGTAATCTGACCCTCATCAGTCATGGTGCTGCCTTATGATATCCTCTTCCTCTTCTTCACACACCTCTCTCCTCCTCCCCCTCCTCCTCCTCCTCCTCCATCTCTTCAGTCCAGGTCAAGCCCAGTATTTCATCAGCAGCAACTTTTCTCTCCTCTCCTTCTTTTTCTTCTCTCCTCTCCTCTCCTCTCCTCTCCCTTTCCTCTCCTCTCTCTCCTCCTCTCCTCTCCTCCCCTCTCTTGTCCTCTCCTCCCCTCTCCTCTCTCCTCCCCCTCTCCTCTCCTTCTCTCCTCTTTTTCTCCTCTCCTCTCATCTCCTCTCTCCCTCTCTCCTCTCCTCTCCTCTCCTCTCCTCTCCTATCTTCTCCTCTCCTCTCCTCTCCTCCCCTTCTCTTCCCCTCTCTGGTCCTCTCTTCAGCATCTCTGTCCCCGCACCCCTTTATTCTACTCAGAGTGCCATTATTCACCCATCGGCTGTGGCATGGGGACGTCCTCCAAGGTCCGCTCCCCTGATGGAGCCTCTGTTGTGTGAAGGCCGTGGAGATTTACTGGGCTATGGCCCCCAGAGGAGAGGAGAGGAGAGGAGAGGAGAGGAGAGGAGAGGAGAGGAGAGAGGAGAGGAGAGAGGAGGAGAGGAGAGGAGAGGAGAGGAGAGGAGAGGAGGCGATGAGAGGAGAGGAGGCGAGAGGAGAGGAGAGGAGAGGAGAGGAGAGGAGAGGAGAGGAGAGGAGAGGAGGCAATGAGAGGAGAGGGAGAGGAGAGGAGGAGAGGAGAGGAGAGGAGAGGAAGAGAGGAGAGGAGAGGAGAGGAGGCGATGAGAGGAGAGGAGAGGAGAGAGAGAGAGGAGAGGAGAGGAGAGGAGAGGAGAGGAGGCGATGAGAGGAGAGGAGAGAGAGGAGGAGAGGAAAGGGAGAGGAGAGGAGGCGATGAGAGGAGGGGAGAGGAGAGAGAGGAGGAGAGGAGAGGAGAGAGGAGAGGAGAGGAGAGGAGAGGAGAGGAGGCGATGAGAGGAGAGGAGAGAGAGGAGAGGAGAGGAGAGGAGGCGATGAGAGGAGAGGAGAGAGAGGAGGAGAGGAGAGGAGAGGGAGAGGAGAGAGGAGAGGAGAGGAGAGGAGGCGATGAGAGGAGAGGAGAGGAGAGGAGAGGAGAGAGGAGAGGAGAGGAGAGGAGAGGAGAGGAGAGGAGAGGAGAGGAGGCGATGAGAGGAGAGGAGAGAGGAGGAGAGGAAAGGGAGAGGAGAGGAGGCGATGAGAGGAGGGGAGAGAGAGGAGAGAGGAGAGGA
>NC_085014.1:6421095-6433595 GCF_963854185.1 Sardina pilchardus
CTACTCTATTGATTGTTCTCTCTAGCATGATTGCCACCACATTGTACAGTATTAGACTGACACCAGTGTGTGTGTGTGAGTTGTGGGAGAGTGGTGTATGGGGGGCTGTCAGGATGATCTGTTGCCCTGATCTGTCCAGTAGTCCTGCACTGGAGCATAGCCACCACTCTCTATCTCTTTAGACTAAACCTCTTCAGTAGTCCTGCTCTTTAGAATAAACCTCTTCAGTAGTCCTGCTCTTTAGACTAAACATCGTCAGTAGTGCTGCTCTTTAGACTAAACCTCTTCAGTAGTCCTGCTCTTTAGACTAAACCTCTTCAGTAGTCCTGTTCTTTAGACTAAACCTCTTCAGTAGACTAAACCTCTTCAGTAGTGCTGCACTGGAGCATGGTCACCACTCTGTAGCTCTTTAGACTAAACTCATCAGAGGGACTCCAAAGTTGGTCTGTGAAACAGTCACCATAAAACCCTTTCTGCTTAACTTGAACTATATTACATTTCAGCCACAAAAGTACCTCAGTTGAGCCACATTCCCACTCAGTGTCGCCTCCTGCGCTCCATTCCATAGAGGAACCTTTTCAGTGCTTCAAAGAACCATTGAGGCAACAGTTCGCCTGGTGTAACGGTTCAACACAGAGTTCTTACTCTACATGGAGCCATCCAGAGATTTAAATGTAGCCTATGGAAGTTCAACCACATAGGACACAAAGGAGTTGGGATTCTTTCTTTTTATTTTTCAACCAGTGTTAGGTATAAGTTAGCATGTATTCGTTATGCTAAGTTCAGTTTTCTCCAACTAAAATACGGCAGTGGGCTTACTTTCTAAAACCAGACAAACAACATATACACAGTCTTAGAAATGAAAACAACACTTTACATGTCTAATTTGAAAATAAAATAGATTTAAGATGTCACTTACATCTTCGGCCGTTACAGCAAATGTGGACTAACAAATTACAGCAACTCGGGACGAACAGTCCTCAAACTTCATTAGCACCTATAGCACAAACATATCATGTTTCTAACAGCATTTCAAACAATCAATTAAATGGATTATTACGGTGTGGAAAAGCTATTTACCAGAAAATATACGGAATATGTGGCACACGACAGCTCAGCCTGCTTCCTCTCGTAGCCTACTCTGGGAAAAAGGAGCGAACTCCAACTCACGCAGGGAATTACTAATGAAGGAGGCCAGCTATGTACAACTCGCCAGAATTGGCAACTACCGCCCCCTACTGGGTGTACAATTTACTCTCTAAATACTGCACTTGAATACAATTAATGAACAACCATTCTTAAGGTTTAGTTTATGACAAATGTGAACCTTTGGTCTCAAGAATAGAAAATAATAAAAGAAAACAATTGACAAATCTTAAAATAGCCTATAAAAAATGAACCATAAATGTAGTGATTTAATTCCTTTTTACCACCTGGTTACATTCTCCCCTGCATATGTCAACGTCCTCGATGACAAATTATTCTATGAAAAACACATTGCTCCTTGCAGGCTTTCTCGAATAAAACAACACCAATACTTGATAAAACATATGGAACCATCTATGTGCTTACTGCTACTGCATTACATGCTGACCTGGGAAGATTGAAAGGGTTTGTATGTATCCCTGCAGTAGTTCTTGAACTGTGCCTCTGAGGAGGTAGGCTGGTTCCCTGATCTGGTGAAGTTGGTGTCTCTACCCTTAGTGTGTCCACATGCTCGTCACCTATGTTATCACTAGTCACCAGTAACTGCTCATCATCATGTACAGGCTCAGGTATAAGAGCATCATCTGTACTGTCCATGTCTAGCTGTGCACTAGGCTCTTCATAGCTTTGGGGACCAGTCACCTCTTCAAGCACTACAAAATCAGGTTCCTCAAATTCATCACAATTGTGTGTTTCTGTCACTCTGGGCATGCTACCCTCAGGGGGACTCACTGTATCAGGTCTCGGTTTAGGCATGGGAAGATTACAAGGCCGCAATTCTGTCCTATGTACCCTCTTAATAGGACCTCCCTCCAAAGGTTCAACAGTATGTGTCGTGCCCTGAATATCTATTACTCTGTATACAACGGGGCTCCAGGCATCCTGGATTTTGTTCCTTCCTAGGGGCCTATGACGAAGGTAGACAATTTGACCTAAATTCACCTTAGGACAGAAGACTTTCTCATTCAATAAAGACATTCTTTCATTAGCCTTATGCTCTGAGTACTCTTTAGCTCGTTCATGGGCCTGTCTCAGTCTCTCCTGATGTACAGACAGCCAGTCTACTCTCCTATCACCTGCAACCGTGTCTTGGCCTAACAAAGCATCTACAGGCAGTCTTGGCTGGACCCCAAAGAGTAAAAAGTGAGGTGAATACCCTGTGGTGGAATGAGGGGTGACATTGTATGCATAAATCAATTCAGGAAGATGCTCAGTCCACCTTCTCTTCTTTTCAGGGGGAAGAGTTCGTAAGAGGTCATGAAGGGTTCTGTTGTACCTCTCGCATTGGGCATTTCCCTGAGGCCTATAGGGAGTGGTACGAGTTTTTTTAACACCATAAAGTTTACACAACTCAGCAATGACTTCACTTTCAAAGTTTCTACCTTGATCTGAGTGTAATCTCTCCGGTACTCCATATTTCATGAACCATTCCTTCAATAAGATCTTTGCTGTGGTGTCAGCTTTCTGGTCTCTAGTTGGGTAGGCCTGTGTGAATTTTGTGAATACATCTGTGACCACAAGTACATTTTCACGACCATCAGATGCTGGTTCTAACAGAGTGAAATCTACAGCCACCACTTCGAGAGGTCTAGAAGCTAGGAAAGCTGTAACAGGGGGATGTATCTTGGGCTGAGGCATCTTGGTGAGAATACAACGTTGGCACTTCTTCACCCAGTTATCTACATCTTCGTACATGCCAACCCAAAAACCCCTTTGCTTCAACAGGCTAACAGTTCGTTCAATTCCCTGGTGACCCATGGCGTCATGAACACTCTCCAAGACCTGTTCTCTGAGGCAAAGTGGAACAAGTAGTTGCCAGCACTGACCGTGTCGAGGATCCTCTACCACTCGATACAACAACCCCTCCCTCATCTGAATCTGACTCCACTGTTTGAGAAGACGCTTTACTGGAGTTGTTAAACCTAGCCGTTCTCTGAAATTGGGTTTCTTTTGTCTATCCCAAAACGTCCGGAACTCCCTCAGAGTTACATCACTGGTTTGAAACTCCACTAGTTGTTCTCTGGTGTATCCCGGCAGTGTATAGGTGTTGCCTTGAGTGTCACTATTTTCAGTGTCTCCAGATTCAAGTGCACGGATTTGTCGAACCCTACAACAATGTATACCAGCTACAACAACATCAGGGTTCAGCATTGTCCCTCTGCTGGTCAGGTTACAAACCGCAACACAGTCATCAAATTCCGCATCCCCATCAGGTTCAGGCTCAGGCTCCCCTGCAAACTCCTGCCTAGACAGAGCATCTGCAGCAGCATTACTAGACCCAGGTCTGTACTTCACTTCAAAATCAAAAACAGATAACTGCCCAACCCATCTCTGTTCTATCGCACCTAGTTTAGCTGATTTCAGGTAACAGAGTGGGTTATTATCAGTCAGGATCACAAATTTCGCACCAAGTAAGTAACTCCTAAATTTGTCAACTACTGCCCATTTTAATGCAAGCAATTCTAACTTCATACTACTGTAGTTGTGGTCATTTCTTTCTGCGTTACGCAGCCTTCTACTCGCATAAGCTATGACACGCTTACGACCGTCTTGTTGCTGGCACAATACAGCACCTAGTCCATGCTGGCTAGCATCAGTCTCTACTATAAAGGGGAGAGTAAAATCTGCAAAACCCAATATAGGAGCAGTGGTCAGTTTTTCTTTGAGATCTTGAAAAGAACTCTGACACTCACTGGTCCACCAGGAACTAAACCGAAGTGATCTTTTAGGCTTGCCATCATATAAACAACTGTTCACCAGATCATGCAGTGGTCCGGCAATTTTTGAAAATCCCTGTATGAACTTCCTGTAGTAGCTACAGAATCCTAAGAAGGACCTCAACTGCTTGACCGAAGTGGGGACCGGCCACTCAGTCACAGCAGCTACTTTCTTTGGATCAGGGCCAATGCCATCAGCAGAAACCTGATGACCTAAGAACTGAACTTTCTCCTGAAGAAAGTTACACTTCTGAAGTTTCAATTTTAACCCTGTCTCAGCTAATCGTGACAAGACAGTCTCTAATCGATTAAGATGTTCGTCAAAAGTCTGTGAGAAAAGCAGAATATCATCCAAATAAACCAGTATGACATGAAAAATTAGATCACTCATAGTAGCTTGCATTAAGCGCTGGAACGTCGCGGGCCCGTTACATACCCCAAATGGCATTCTAAGATACTCAAACAGCCCAAAAGGTGTAGTAAAGGCTGTCTTTGGCCGATCTCTTTCACTCATCGCCACCTGATGGTACCCACTAGCCAAATCAATAGTTGAAAAGAATCGGGCCCCTCTTAATGCATCAAAGCTTTCGTCAATCCTTGGCAATGGAAATGCATCTCGCCTAGTCTTTGCATTTAGCTTCCTGTAATCAATACATAACCTCAAACTGCCATCAGGCTTGCGAACTACCACTATGGGTGATGCATAGGTACTCGCACTTTCCTGAATCACACCCTTTTTCAACAGATTTGTTATGTGTTCTCTAACTTCCCGGTATTGAGTTGGTGGAATTCTCCGGTAAGGCTGTGTCACAGGTATGTCATCAGTGAGGTGAATCTCATGTTGGACTTTATCAGTATAACCTAAGTCCTCATCCTCGGTTGCAAAAACTGTTGAGTACTTTTCTAACAACCTACCCATTTTGTCCTGCTGTTCTGGGGTACCACCAATATTCAACTTGTCAAATAAGGATGTCTTACTTGCCGTAGGAACACTGCTGTCAATACTGATTTGCTCAAGATCTGCAGAAATCCGCTGAAACTTAACCTCACAAGACCCCGTGGTGTTAACTAGATCTGCAGGAGTAAGCAAGCCAACTCTAGTCCTAGGATGAAGCCAAACGTCCTCTGGTGACGTGTTTATAACCTGCACTGGAAACTCGAGGTTCCCAGCAGGAACAAGCGTCGGCACCACTAACAACCCACCTGGTAATGGGGTACTGGCAGGCTCTAACAAGAGTGTTTGTCCATTTGCCCCTGTTCTCTTGACCCCTCTAGCTATTACTGTAGCAACAGATAAGGCTGGGACATGGGCCAGGTCTTTACCGGAGGTACGGGCAAAGGACACCCGGTGAACAACATCAACTAACTGCATTTTCTGGAAAGCTTCTCGCCAATCTGAGTCCAAGTGGCCATTGAGTGCTGTGTCAAATTCTGCATGAACTATCTGCCGGCACCTGCTGATGATATTCATTCCAATTAACCCTGGTGCAGCAGAGGAGTTTGGTGAATCTTTTACTACTAAAAACCCACAATCAGGTAAGGTCATACCCATGGTTTCCACATTCAATTCAAGATAGCCTAAGTAAGGGATGTCCAACCCATTTGCCGCAGTTAGCTTTAACCACCCAGAAGTAGAAAGCATCTGATGGTCATCACCTAACAAACAATCCCTGAAGAAACTTTCAGTAATGGTACTAACCTGACTACCAGTGTCAAGTAGACATGATGCAGTTACCCCCTTGATTTTTAATTCAACTATTGGGCATTTCCCAACTGCTCGTTCAAGTAGTTTACTTCGAATGGTAGTATCGGATGAGCCAATAGTCTCCCCTCGCATTGCTTGGCTCATAACAACCGAGGGTGTCAGTTTTCCTGGGCACTGGGGACTTGAGGTTGTACACTAAACCTCTTGGTACATGCACGTGCTAGATGCCCTACTCCATTGCACTTAAAGCAAATGGGCTGCCCATCTTCAGCAAAGCGTGGCTGCACTCTGGGCCTATAATCAGGTCTTCTATACATCTGCTGGGTCCTAGACATGTTCAGCTCCTTGACAGCTTTTGTAAGTTCAGATATAGCAGTATCCTGCGCCACTAGCCGTTTTTCTTGTCTAGAGACTACTTCTAAGACTTCATCCAATGTAGAAGGTTGGCCCTTTCTCATACTGACAGCTGCACATAGATTTTGACTAGTTATCTCAGACACTTTTGATCTCACTATTTTAGGCGTAGTACTATGTTCCTCCATGGCCCATAACTCTGCTTCCTTACGAACACCTCTAAGGTCTAGGTGAGGTTTCTCTCTCACTAATTTTCTAAGTTCTCTCTTGAGCAATGCATCACGTAAACCTTCAATGAACTGATCTCTCAACAGGATTTTTGCATCTGGGACAAGATAGGGAGACTGCTTAACTGCAGAGATTAGTAGGTGGGACAGATTGTGGGAATAGTCACTCAAAGTTTCACTTTCTGCTTGTTTGAGGTTGTAGAAGGACTGTAAAAGTTGAGTGGCACTGCGTTTTTCACCAAAAGCCTCAAGTAGGCAATGAAACACATCATCGGGCTGCTTAGACTCATTCCCTACGCACATCCGGACCTCTTCAAGTGCTGGGCCTCTTAAGAGGGAAATTACAAAATCAAATTTCTCATCTACGGTTTGCTCCCGGGTTCTTAAAACCCTTTCCACCTCCTCAATAAATTCCTCAACAGCCCTCCCATCTTTACTGTACTCCCCGCTAAAATTCTGAATGTGACGTTCTCTGTACACATAAGATCGCGTTGCCTTATGTGTCATGGCCTCTGCCTGCAACCTCCCAAGCTCTGAAATCTGATCCTGTAGCCTATCCAACGTATTCTGTCTCTGATCACTTGAGTCACTGATAGGCCTATGCCTACTCGGCTCTGCCTGTTCAGAATCACTTTGCTCATATGACATTTTCAATTTCAAGCTATAAACAAATCAAAATAATATACTGAAAACGTTCAGTCCTTATAACAAAAGAAAATGTTCAATGTTCAAACGTTCAATTTTCAAGGATATTTCTTCAAGAAAAGTCTCTGGAAATGATCTGCGCGAAGATCCTCTCATCCACACGGTACAGGCTGACACCGTCACGAAACCCTCTCCTCTGCAGTACAACAGGATAGCACGTGTAGTTCCAGCCGCGTTGTCTTCACCACTGCCGTATTTTTTTTTTTAGCTAAGCAAAGCAATGCTACACTAGTTGATATTAGAGACCCCACTCCTGGTACCAATTTGTAGCCTATGGAAGTTCAACCACATAGGACACAAAGGAGTTGGGATTCTTTCTTTTTATTTTTCAACCAGTGTTAGGTATAAGTTAGCATGTATTCGTTATGCTAAGTTCAGTTTTCTCCAACTAAAATACGGCAGTGGGCTTACTTTCTAAAACCAGACAAACAACATATACACAGTCTTAGAAATGAAAACAACACTTTACATGTCTAATTTGAAAATAAAATAGATTTAAGATGTCACTTACATCTTCGGCCGTTACAGCAAATGTGGACTAACAAATTACAGCAACTCGGGACGAACAGTCCTCAAACTTCATTAGCACCTATAGCACAAACATATCATGTTTCTAACAGCATTTCAAACAATCAATTAAATGGATTATTACGGTGTGGAAAAGCTATTTACCAGAAAATATACGGAATATGTGGCACACGACAGCTCAGCCTGCTTCCTCTCGTAGCCTACTCTGGGAAAAAGGAGCGAACTTCAACTCACGCAGGGAATTACTAATGAAGGAGGCCAGCTATGTACAACTCGCCAGAATTGGCAACTACCGCCCCCTACTGGGTGTACAATTTACTCTCTAAATACTGCACTTGAATACAATTAATGAACAACCATTCTTAAGGTTTAGTTTATGACAAATGTGAACCTTTGGTCTCAAGAATAGAAAATAATAAAAGAAAACAATTGACAAATCTTAAAATAGCCTATAAAAAATGAACCATAAATGTAGTGATTTAATTCCTTTTTACCACCTGGTTACATAAAGAACCATCTAAACACTTTTATTTTTTTTAGAGTGTGTTGATTTAGATGTTGATTTATGAATGAGGGATCTCACCTTATTTGACTTCACCTGCATGCCAAGCACTTTCTGCCAACATAAAAGAGCAACAAAAAAGCAAAGAAAAG
Organism: Sardina pilchardus; assembly: GCF_963854185.1. Lineage (NCBI taxonomy): Eukaryota > Metazoa > Chordata > Actinopteri > Clupeiformes > Clupeidae > Sardina > Sardina pilchardus. The sequence continues at coordinate 6,429,192 of NC_085014.1, forward strand.
CCCGTCTAGATGATAAGAGATCAGCGCCATGTTGGCGAGCTTCCCTGAGTTAGTCAACCCTAATGGTCCAATACATGAAATTACTTTTTAGTGTTTTAATGTATTTTTCCCCCACGGATTAAGTCTGATGACAGATAACGGTTGTAATTGGACATCAATATTGTACTCTCCCTACACCCAGTGTGGGCCATTCACATGCCCAGAGTCATCAGTTTTATGAAAGGGGGTAATATTTTGAAAATGAAACGAGCAGAATCTTTGTCGTGTGTAGATTATGTGCCATTAGTGGCAGTGGGAGTGATGCATTGAACCGCTTGGCTGCTGCCTTCTCGGCGGCACCCCTAATAAAGGGTGTACCATAGCTGCTGTTAATAACCGTGCTCTAATGAGCCTTCTTTAAGAACCGCACATTAAGATGTCCAAATGGACGCTGGGTGATTCCATGTGCACAGTGGCCTTAAGGGACCTCAAGCTGCGGTCACTCTTGGAGGGACAGCCGCCTCTGAGACACGTCTAACCCAGATCTGGGCAGGGACTGAGGGCCAGATCATAGCCTGACCAGGAGCAACAGAGTAGGAGACAGAGGCTCAGCACCAGACCTGGTATCTGAGGCCATCTGTGGTCACAGTGAGTGGAGGGAGGGAGGGAGAGAGAGAGGGAAAGGGAGAGAGAGGGAGAGAGAGAGAGAGAGAGAGAGAAATTGCTGAGACAAGATCATCTGGGGTGAACGAGTAAAATGTTTTTTTTCTCACAATTGCTCCACTCAGCAGGATTCTGCTCTACGAGTTCTCTCATCACTGGTCCTAATGTTTGGGTTATATATCTTTAAATGTGCTACACGGAAGATTGATATTTTACATTGTTTATAGTTAATTCATAGTGACTTCATTAATAATGTAATCATTTTAATGGTTTAAAGGATAGGGTCTATTACTTTTTGGTCAATAAAGCAAGTGAAAAAACTGAATCTGGACTTTGATCTCTCTCTTTCGGTCTGTCTGTATCGCAAACATACAAAAACACACACATACACACAGCACCACAAGCATGTCTATGACACAGTTAATCTAATGATTAGTGTGATTTTGTAAGCAAATGTTGCGCCTACCCGTACCCTTACAGCGAGAGCGTTTCTAGACTGTGCTTGGGGACGCTACCACAGGGGCCTCAGCAACCCTCCCAGGCAGGCGACCGAGGCACGCATCCGGCCCTGTGCTGGCCCAGCTCTGGTGCCGTGGCGTCTGCCGTCCTTGCCGCCCTTGCCGTGAAATTGAGTTTGATCCCCGGCACGGCGGCACCCTGTCTTATTTCCGCCTGCCAATCTCAGAGGAGGTGAATTACCCGCCTGCCCGTCCAGCTCAGAGTTGGGAGCCATCCAGCACCCCCGTCCCTCTGCCACCAGAGAGAGGGAGAGAAAGAGACAAGGAGAGGAGGAGAGAGAGGGAGAGAAAGAGAGAAGGAGAGGAGGAGAGAGAGGGAGAGAAAGAGACAAGGAGAGGAGGAGAGAGAGGGAGAGAAAGAGAGAAGGAGAGGAGGAGAGAGAAGGAGAGAGAGAGAGGAGCACAGTAAACGAAAAGTGAATGGGAAATAACCTGAAATAACACACGTTCAGAAACGTAGTTCTAGCAAAAATATGTTAGGAAGGTTTATCAAAATGGGTTCGAAACTTACATCGCTGAATGTAGGGCTAATGGTTAGTTTAAACTAAGTCCTCTGCTACCTAGATGCTTTGAAGGGTTATAGGACCAATTAGGACCAATCAGATTGGTAATTGAGGCCGACGGCCACTGGCCGACTTTACATGTCAAAATTAGCCCCGACGCTGACAACGACTGGTGACGGCACGGGACACACCAAACCAACTCGAGTCTCCGACCGCCCCCGACTGCCCGACGGATGATTATCGGGTTGGTGTGTTCAGGCTTTAAAGGGATATTCCGCCATTTTTGGAAATACGCTCATTTCCCACCTCCCCTCGAGCAAAACAATCGATATTTACCTTGTTCCCGTTCATCCAGCCATTCTGTGAGTCTGGCGATACAACTTTTAGCTTCAGCCTAGCATAGATCATTGAATCGGATTAGACCATTAGCTTCTCGCCTGCTAGCTTCATGTTTAAAAGTGACTAAGATTTCTGGTAATTTTCCCATTGAAAACGTGTCTCCTCTCAAGTTAGAAAGTGCAATAAGACCAACTGAAAATGAAACCTGGCGTTTTTCTAGGCTGATTTGACATGGAACTACACTCTCATCTGGCGTAATAATCAAGGAAACTTGCAAACGTACCATAGGCGCAGTGATATCGTACGCAGCATCTGAAAATAGTCCCCATAGACAACAAGCAGTAGTAGTGCCAGTAGTTTGCAAGTTGCCTTGATTATTGATGAGAGTGTAGTTCCATGTCAAATCAGCCTAGAAAAACGCCAGGTTTCATTTTCAGTTGGTCTTATTGCACTTTCTAACTTGAGAGGAGACACGTTTTAAATGGGAAAATTACCAGAAATCTTAGTCACTTTTAAACATGAAGCTAGCAGGCGAGAAGCTAATGGTCTAATCCGATTCAATGATCTATGCTAGGCTGAAGCTAAAAGTTGTATCGCCAGACTCACAGAATGGCTGGATGAACGGGAACAAGGTAAATATCGATTGTTTTGCTCGAGGGGAGGTGGAAAATGAGCGTATTTCCAAAAATGGCGGAATATCCCTTTAAGGGTAACAAAAGAGCAAGGAACTGCAAAACGCAGAACACATGTTCTCCACCTGCATAAGTTATTGATCCGCGCAATATAAACGCTGCTTAATCAGGACTCCTCCCCCGTGGGCTGCGGTTCCGTCTGCTCTGAGGCCGCGGCAGCAGGGCGGGGCCCGGGGGAGGAAATGAGGTCACGTGAGTCGTCTCCACCGGCGCTGCTCTCTCATATCTGGGGCAGACGGAGCCCTGCTGGCTTGGCTTGGCACCTCTGATAAGGTGTGTGTGTGTCGTGTACATCGGAGCCTCCTGTGTGTGTGTGCTTGTATCTGTGTGTCTGTGATTGTGTGTGATCTTGCTGATCAGCGTGTGTGGGTAAATTGGATATGTCACAGCTTTCAGTGCTCCAGATGGAGGCCTGGTGATCCCCCTAACACACACACACACACACACACACACACACACACCACCTCCACCCCCACAGACACTCACAAACACACACACAGGCACAGTCACACGCACACACACACACACACACACACACACACACACACACACACACACACCACTCCTCAGGGAATGGTGTGTCCATCCTCCTGCGTCTGCTGTGATGGGACTCGCAGGTGGAGATGACACCTCTCCGCCATGCTCCCCAGCGCTGATACCATATGCTGCCCCCTGCACTCATTATCAGCTCAACTGACCACCCTGCTCCCTCACACACACACACACACACACACACACACACACACCTCTTTGTGTCTTGTCACTATCCCCTCTCTCTGTTTCTTTCCTCTGATACTCCGTCTCTCTTGCTCCGCCTCATCGCTCCTTTGCTCTCTCTCTTTTTCTCTCTCTCCATTTCTATTTCCCTGTGTCTCTGTTTCTCTCTCTCATTTGCATTTTCCGCATAGAATACATCTCTTCTCTCTCTCCCTCTCTCCATCTGTCTCTCACGGTCTCCTATACTCTCTCCCTCTCTCTGTGTCTCTCGCTGTCTCCCATCCTCTCTTCTCTCTCTTCCTCTCTCTTCCTCTCTCTGTGTCTCTCGCTGTCTCCCATCCTTTCTTCTCTCTCTTCCTCTCTCCCTCTCTCTGTGTCTCTCGCTGTCTCCCATCCTCTCTTCTCTCTCTTCCTCTCTCTCCCTCTCTCTGTGTCTCTCGCTGTCTCCCATCCTCTCTTCTCTCTCTTCCTCTCTCTCCCTCTCTCTCTGTGTCTCTCGCTGTCTCCCATCCTCTCTTTTCTCTCTTCCTCTCTCCCTCTATCTTTATATTTCCTTTGTGCTTCTGCAGGTAATGACAAAGTTATGGTCAATCGTGTCACCTTGAGAGAAACCACCTAAGAAAGGTGTTAGATGAGAACAATCATCCCTGGAAGAAATGAAAGCCTAAACCAAAACAAAACACAAATTCACTTTCAGATCACAAAATTTGATCAATCTGTGTCTGAAGTGATTACTTTGCTTTGGATGAAAGTCTGAAAGCAATTCCTAAAACACTGAGGACAATTATGTTCTCTTACAAAGAAAATGCCCTTTCCAATGCCCTTATACCTGCAAACTTGTATTCAAACACAGTGAAAGCATTGTCCTGTTACCTCATGTCCTGTATTCAAACGCAGTGAAAGCATTGTCCTGTATTACTTCATATCCTGTATTCAAACACAGTAAAGACATTGCCCCGTTACTTCATATCCTGTATTCAAACACAGGAAAGA
>NC_085014.1:6438595-6440989 GCF_963854185.1 Sardina pilchardus
GCAGTGATCCGTATTACCGTCTGGATCCAGAAAATATTTTTTCGCTTGGCGCTATCGCTTTCGTTTTATTATATTTTCGCTTGGTGGAGGTCTGCGCTCTCGGGGTGCTTTTATAGCTCATCCTAGAATATCTATGTACTGTTAAAGAACATTTCTACAGCGTTTCAGTATGGACAAAACCCTTTCAGCATGGACAACAGCCTTTCCAGAATTGAAGGGCCGTTTTTTGCATTGTTAAGGCATTCATGTGTAATTAGTAAATCACCTGCATGGGAAGGATAGAGTGAGTGAAGTGTTTTGGTGAGTAAGTTGAGCTTCTCATCTCTGACCACTAATCTCTTTATCTGTGCATCCGTTGGTCCGACGCGGTTGCCTGGGTGATTACATGAGGTCATGCTGACCTGAAGGTCACTCATTAACCTTCGGTCTCGGCAGAGAGAGAGAGAAAGAGATAGAGAGAGGGAGAGAGGGAGAGAGAGAGAGAGGATTCAAGCTGGGCAAGCCTTCTCTCTCGCTCTGACTTTTCCTCCCTCTCTTTCTCTTCTCTTTCAGTCTGACTTTTCTTCACTCTTTCTTTCTCTTCTCTTTGTCGGACTCTTCCTCCCTCTCTTTCTATCTTCCTTTTCCCCTCTTCCTCTCTCCCTCTCTTTCACCTATGACTACCTAGCATCCTCATCCTCATCCTCATCATCATCATCATCATCATCACCACCCCATTATCATCACAACACACCTAAAGTGACTACTTAGGCCCAAACATGTATTAAAGCCACAGTACACCATCAGCTGTGTGAAAGTAGGCTGGCAATCCCCTCTGCTCTCGCATATCCCTCATTAGCATTAGAAAGCTCTAACTGCTCACCGCTGCGTCCTAGATACCTCATGTCCTGGACATCACCAATATTTCTCTGACACCACAGCGCTGCGTCCTAGATGTGTGTGTGTGTGTGTGTGTGTGTGTGTGGACATTACCAATATCCTCTCTGACCCACAGCACTTGCCCTCTGCTCTGCCACTAGTCTATTCCTGGTGCACTGAAATCGACTGATGCGATGCAGATGGCAATTAGAATGCATCTTTTCACCCAAATCACACTTCCAAAGGAAGTCCCCCCCGTGGTGTCATCGCGAGACACACATGGTGACGAGGCCCTGAGGTGACGAAGAGAGAGGAAGTCTCCAAGGTCACGTCTCCAAGTCCCCAAGGTCACGCATGCACAGGGACTAACTGGGCCTCTGGTGCTGATAGCGTGGGGGCGAGGCCCCTTTGTAAATGAGAGCGTGGGCTTGTTCCCATAAATCTGGGCCGGCTGATGGATGGCCCTAATGATGCGCCAGGAAGCCTCTCCTCTCTCTGGGGGGGTGGGGGGTGGGGGGGATGAGAGATAGACAAGCTCGCAGCAAATGAACTGCCCGCTCTATCACCGCACAGAGGCAGCGGGGCATTGTGGTGCCAAGAATGCCAGCACACAATTACACATTCACCATTCACACGCACGCACACACACACACACACACACACACACACACACACACACACACACACGCACGCACGCACAGATCGCATGTACATCTGCATATCTTCTTATCAGCATAATAGTAGCACAGAGTCATACACAGCATGTGTGTGTACAAGACAGACACACACATAACCTCATACTCAAAGATGTCTTTGAAGAGAATACACACTCTTCTTTTCCTCTCTTCTCTCTTCTCTCTCTCAGCCTCTCCTCTCCTCCTCTCCTCCTCTCCTCCTCAGAAGGGACCCATGTTCTCCCTCTTGTCCAGGATGCTGCACTCGGTCTCCCGGTGCAGGAAGATGTATTCGAGCCATTCCCAAAAGAAGATTGGACATCGCTCCTGCTTGTTGTTGGGAATGGTGCTGTCCAGCTGACAAACGGCTCCGGAATATGCCGTGAGTCAGCAGGGGAGTTGGGAATTAAGACTGAGGACTGAGGGATCGCTCGGCCTCGCTATGCGTGCCACTACACAATCCATTACGCCGGAAACGCTGTGTGTGTGTGTGTGTGTGTGTGTGTGTGTGTGTGTGTGTGTGTGTATCTGTGTGTGTGTGTGTTTGTGTGTATCTCCTCTCTCTCTTTCTCTCTCTCTCTCTCTGTGTGTGTGTGTGTGTGTGTGTGGTGGCAAGAAACTTCACATGAAAGGATCTCAGTAGAATAAGCACAGCTTGGTATGAAGGACAACTGTTGAAATATCTTCTGAATGAGTCATGAAAATGAGTCATTCCTGTGAACTGATAACAATTATTGAGCTTGAGAGACCCCTTAAGCCTGGAGACCAGGGTCTCGTCGCTGATAGATAGATAGATAGAGAGATAGATAGATAGATAGTTACTTACTTACTATACTTTAGCAATACTGCAACAGAGAGTGAG
>NC_085014.1:6441189-6446189 GCF_963854185.1 Sardina pilchardus
GCTGTCTGTGGTGTGTGTGTGTGTGTGTCGTGTGTGTGTGTGTGTGTGTGTGTGTATCTGTGTGTGTGTGTGTTTGCTGTGTATCTCTCTCTCTCTCTTTCTCTCTCTCTCTCTCTGTGTGTGTGTGTGTGTGTGTGTGGTGGCAAGAAACTCTCATGAAAGGATCTCAGTAGAATAAGCACAGCTTGGTATGAAGGACAACTGTTGAAATATCTTCTGAATGAGTCATGAAAATGAGTCATTCCTGTGAACTGATAACAATTATTGAGCTTGAGAGACCCCTTAAGCCTGGAGACCAGGGTCTCGTCGCAGATAGATAGATAGATAGAGAGATAGATAGATAGATAGTTACTTACTTACTATACTTTAGCAATACTGCAACAGAGAGTGAGTAGAACAACTCCGCTAACCTGGAGATCATGACTCTCTTGCAGGGAGTCTGGCCTAGATCCATTGGCAAACGTTTACTTCCTGGTTGGTCTGGGCTTGGGCTTGTCTGAAGTTTGAAATCATTGGAGTTCAATCACTAATGTTTGGGTAATGACACATGTCAACGATAACGATAGGCTTGAAACTTAAATGTAATCGCTCTCTGGAATGCCCTCTGTTCGCAGGTGCGCTTGGCGGAGTAAACGAAAGTGGATCAAGGTATTCCAGACGGAGCACTGCAGGGAAAAGGAATTGAGCGGAAGTGCATAGACAGGCGGAGTCAGGCGACTCGGTGCTGCCCCCTGTGGCAGGGAAAAGCATCTCAGTGTGTCCTGAGCAGGAATGTGGCCGTGAATCATACTCGTCTCGCACATCTCTTCAATAAGAAGCTTATTGAACAGCTGAGAGGCATAAAAGAAAGAAAGAAAAAAAAAAGATTTGCAGCAGGGTGAAGATGTTGGCTCCAAATTTGTATGCAATTGTCATCGTTAAATCAAAACAGGAAGCGGGGAGGATGAAATGGAGGGGTGTGATTTGTTTGGTCTGTCGGCGCGGCGATGAGAAGACGAGGCTGCACATTAATTAATTTCACCCTCCTCCACTCAGACAGAGAGCAGACAGAGACACTAGATAAATCACCGTGGACAGCACACATCTGCCTATTTTATTACGCACACACGCACACACACACACACACACACACACCATGTCCTCAGCAATTCCACCTTGACAGCCAATACACACACACGCACACACACACGCACACACACAGATTAACACAAAGACACGGCTGCAAACATTGCCACCCTGACAAACTGCATGCCACAGCCACAATGGTAAAATAAGGCAGGAGAATCAGTCCAGTTTTAAATGAATTCATCTGTTCCAGGCGGCTGGCCTCAGACGTCATCGGTCTCACTTCTCGGAGGATGGCTTGAGATACACACACACACACACACACACACACACACACACACATACACACACACGCTCATAAGAGTTGCTCCTCAAGAAAATCCATATACACCATACACTGTATTTGCATTCATTCTACACACCACGCCTCAGCGCTTTCACAATAACCATTCCCCAGGCCCCGGGCTGTAAAGCAGGGTATTACATCCTCCATAGTTACACAGTCCTCTTCCTGCAGCCACACACATACACACACACACACACACACACACACACACACACACACACACACACACACACACACACACACACACACACACACATCAATACACTCTCATGTCTCCTCCATAGTTAGACAGTCCTGCAGCCACACACATCAATACACTCTCATGTCTCCCCAAGGCTACCATCACACATGGAGTGCAACCATTTTACATTCAGTGTTAATCATGTGTTCCTTGTGTGTGTGCGCGCGTGCATGTGTGTGTGTGTGCGTGTGTGTGCACTCTTTTGTTTGTTTGTGTGTGTTTGTTTATGACAGTGTCACTAGAAAAGCACAGAGAGAAGATGGAAGACTTCCACGCCACGAGCCCTCTCCCCCTGCAATCGAACACTGAGTAATTACGGCCTAACAAGGACAGCAGGGGAGCGGAGCGGATTGATCTAAGCTGCCGTGGCACTGGGCAGCGTGGGAGCCACAGGTTAGACTGCCCTGTACTACGGTCATGACTGCCCTGTGCTATATGGTCATGACTGCCCTGTGCTGTGGTCATGACTACCCTGTGCTATATGGTCATGACTGCCCTGTGCTGTGGTCAGACTACCCTGTGCTGTGGTCATGACTGCCCTGTGCTATATGGTCATGACCATCCTGTGCTGTGATCAGGCTGCCCTGTGCTATATGGTCATGACTGCCCTGTGCTGTGGTCATGACTGCCCTGTGCTGTGGTCATGACTACCCTGTGCTGTGGTCAGGGCTGTACACTGCGAGCACCTCGTCGCAAATGCGAGGAAATATATATTAGTGCTAATTGAAAATATGAAATGGGAGCACAGGTGCGAGTACTGAATTCAACCCTTTTATTCGCATTTTGCTCCTAAAAATCCACACCAAGTGGATCAAAGTATAGGCTAGTACAATTTTCGCGCATCTGTATACAAATTTCATAGTTGACAACTCTAACGCTCCTGGCTGGAAACTCACGCTTTCAGCATCAACCTCTCTGTCTCTCACACACGCAAGAAATGTCACTCCAAAACCATTCTTCTTTTTCTTCAATCTGTTCGTTATCAGTTGGTGACTTTGTAGCGATTAGCCTACCGTTGAAACGGCAAACCATGATAAGAATGTTGACTATATAGCCTACAATTACCGTGTTCATTTCAAATATTATTATTATCACGGTTGATAAACACGGTGTGGAAACCGTGTTAGCTTCACCCCAGCCTGCATTTGACATAGGCCTGGTTGACTTCTATGAGAGAAATCCGACTGATTCTGTTGTCTAAATGATGGATTTAGCCACGATTTGGTGTAGGCTACACCTGCTTTAAAAAGGCGGAACATTTTCATTGCAAATGTGCGCATCATATAGCCACTCTGCGTCTTTGTATGGAGGTTACATTCACATTAATTCCATTCCACTAACGTTATCAGGAGAATACCGTAACGTTTTATTTTGAGCTCTGGTTGTCACTCATTGGATATAACAGATATAGCCTACCAAACTCCAAGACGAGTCATGGTAGAGTAAGTTAAGCACCCAGCCAATTAAACATGACCAAGGAAAAAGTGACAACTCACGATGCCATGCCATGGTAGGCTACCTAAATCATAGAAGTTAACGTTACTGGACAGTGGACACTCATCTTTTCTATTACACCAGAAATATTTGTCTGTACCTTTGTTCGTTTTTTGAACATTTAAGTTATTTAATGAAAACATGATGTATCCTTGAACTATGCTTGACTCTTTTCCTAAAACCGAATGAAACCTAATTATGTTCACGTACATCTTAAAGTGACAGGCACTCAATTAGACCTACACACCACCCCTGTAATATCATTACAGTGTAATCAATATGAAGTATTCAGTTTACTGAATATTTTAAGCTATAAGTAATTATGCAGATCCTAAAATGCTATAAATTGATAACAAAATGTATACAAATTCTGAATTCAAAATATGAAATAGAAACAAGACAAGCCATTTTCTGTGTGTGTAGGGTTTGAGCAGAGACTATGATTGCCACTGCTGTGAATGATCTGTATCCTGCTTAAGGCAAGAAGATTTTCAAGGAAATTTCATAGTGCTCCTACATTTTTTTCTGTGCTCCTAAACTTTTTCATTTAGGAGCACCTGTGCTCCTAGTGAAAAAGCTTAGCGTACAGCCCTGGCTGTGGTCATGACTGCCCTGTGCTATATGGTCATGACTGCCCTGTGCTGTATGGTCATGACTGCCCTGTGCTATATGGTCATGACTACCCTGTGCTATATGGTCATGACTACCCTGTGCTATATGGTCATGACTGCCCTGTGCTATATGGTCATGACTGCCCTGTGCTATATGGTCATGACTGCCCTGTGCTATATGGTCATGACTGCCCTGTGGTCAGACTGCCCTGTGCTATGGTCAGACTGTCCTGTGCTGTGGTCATGACCGTCAGCTGTGCAGAGGCAGAGTCCTTGGAACTGTTTGATACTAAAACAGCCACGCATCTGTTTTCTCCCTCTCTCTTTGATGGTCAATATCTTGCTATGTATGTATGCATGTATGTATGTGTGTGTGTGTGAGAGAGAGAGAGTGAGTGTGAGTGTGAGTGTGAGTGTGAGTGTGAGTGTGAGTGTGAGTGTATGTGTGTGTGTGTGTGTGTGTGTGTGTGTGTGTGTGTGTGTGTGTGTGTGTGTGCAAATGTGTGTGAATGTGTAAATGTATGCATTCGTTTATGATCATCATGTTTGACATTACAATATCAAACCACCAGAAGGAAAAGGTCATGATTAAATATTGACATTGTTTTGGTTGTCCAATTTATTTTCAATCTGTTTGGAAACATTCCACTCTAAGGACCACGGCCTCTTAAATGTCACCGTGAGAACTCTTAACCTTTTCACTAGTAAACAACGTCCATAAATCGTCAAGACAACAGCACCAACACCGTCCCTCTGGGCAGTTTCTCAGCCCCTCTCAATCTCCGCTTTATTTGGTGATAACTTCACCATGGCAATATGGCCAGAATAGAGCATGATGGGGCCTCTCATTGATCAGTCACAGATAGGATACAAGGTGGTCGAGTTGTCACATGCATATCATTAATAAAGTAAAGAATGCAGTGAAATTCCTCAGTTCAGTACAGATAGATAGATAGATAGATAGATTACTTAGTGCTATACTAGAAAAATATGTCTTTAGCAATACTGCAACTCTGCTAACCTGGAGATCGTGTCTCTCTTGAAGGGAGTCTGGCCTAGATCCATTGGCAATTGGCCATTCCTGTTTTTGCCGACGCTTGTTTGAAGTTTGAAATCATTGGAGTTCAATCACTAACGTTTGGGAATGACGTATGTTAACCACAGGGGAAACAACGATAACGATAGGCTTGCAATTTAAATATGATTGCTCTCAGGAGCGCCCTCTGTTGGCTGATTGGGCTGA
>NC_085014.1:6448689-6498689 GCF_963854185.1 Sardina pilchardus
CGGGCCAGTGAATGGTGTGTGTGGGATGAGGTGGAGTAGGGGTAAGACAGGGGGCAAATGTTGAGTGACTCTCAATGGGTCACAGACAGCGAGTGTCTGCCCTTGTTTCCAACAGAGGCAAGGCTCAGGGATATTGTATGGGATTTTAGCAACATTGTGTAGAGTTTTTTTTTTTCTTTTTACTTCAAAATAACTGCTGCAAAAACATTTTTTCAAAGTCATTCTTGCTGCACACACAGAGCACATGGTGTTGCACAATTTAACTTTTAACAAATGCACACCTACTTGTTGTCCCTATTTTGTCAGATAACCCCTTGAAGTTTAACAGATCAATCTGCTGGTGGTGTCTGAGGCCCTCTGCTGGCCACCTGCTGTACTTGCAGCATGTGCTCTATCTTTACTTTCAAAGACTCTTGAAAATGAGACACTTTCCCTCCATTTTAAGATAATTAAGACATTCCAATATCAGATTTTTGTGATATTTGCAAAAATTCAAACATTTTGAAACATTTTATCTATACATTTTGTGTGTAAAAAAGTTACAGTGTCTGTTATGTAGGCCCTATGTACAGTGCCCTCCAAAAGTATTGAACACATGCTTAAAGTTAAATATAAAATCATCTTTTGGAAATTGATCTTAATGCCAAATGAAAAAATGAGGAAATATTCAACCTTTAAGGACATCAATTTTCTTTGTGAATGAATAATGTATTGTAAATAAATAAATGTTTTCCTTAAAATACAGGGGTCATACGTATTGGAACGCCCATGTTAAAGGAACACTTCACCGCTTTTTCATATTAAACTATGTTATTCCCTTAATTAAGACGAGTTGATACATACCTCTCACGTTTCAATGCGTGCACTCACTGGCTCTGGCGTGCGGCGCAACTTTGATAGCACTTAGCTAGCCCAATGCATTCGTTAGGATCCAAACAGAGATGAAGTTAGAAGCGACAAAACACCTCCATGTTTTCCCTATTAAAATACAGTTGCACAAGTAGTCACACGACCAAGTATGGTGAGACAAAATAAAATGTGATGCATTTCTAAGCAGGCAAAGGGGATAACTACAGTAGCCTATATTGTGTGGCGGATTAATATTGGGAGCACTTAGACTCTGCGCAGTAATATCCTCACTCCAAAGTGAAACTGAAAGTGCAAGAGTGAGGATATTACTGTGCCACAATCTCAAAAGTAATCATGAAGAAAGTCTTGGGTTCATCAAAATATTTTTGTCATCTAAATTATCCTAATGCTCTTGGAAGCTCTTTGAATTTATTGTGTTGGTGTGTATAAGATGGAGACAGTGTAGAATCATTGAAAGAATGTGTTAGTGATATGAGAACAGTACAAGATTTTTTTATCAATTTGTTTATTGTTTTGACTGAAATATTCCATTTTGCTAACCTGTTGTGTTCTGCTAATTGGGTGTGGTGTTTGATTAATTGTGTGAAGTGTTTAGACAAAACGAGCCCTGTTTACAAAATTGTGTGAACGATTGAAAAAAAAAAAACTGTAAGCCTTTAGTCCTCAGGCCTCCCTTTGAGATTAGGCCGTTATAGCATGAGTAGATACTTCTGAAACGTCTTTTGGATTTTTGTGTGTGTGAGATGTTTTATAATAGCTGTTTCTCAAAGTCAAGAAGAGCGCACCCTTGATAGAATGCTTTCTTGCGAGTCGGGTACTAGAGAGAGACAAGGCTACGCACCTTCCCAGTATCTTCCTCAGCCGTCAAGATCACACGCAATGGAACAGCCAAGCAGATGTGGAGGAGCACGTCAACCGCGCTTCATTTGCGCTGTTTTACAGGAGCGCTGATGGTAGTCAGTTCAGAAGGAGGAGGCATCTTCTTAACTGTGCAGCTGCACTTTCCTCTAAACAATTTTTGAGTAGTCCACAGCATACACACTCGACTTGGTCTTCACACATCACAATCCGTTTTAAGAATTATCTTTGTGTCAATGGTAAACTAGAAAAGCACTCAGAGAACGCAAACTTCCACCAAGCAAACATAACCGCCTCCTGCATCCAGACGGTGATACATATCACTTCCAAAATGTGATGTAGTCATTTCAGACCTTCCCTGAACATTTCATCAAAATCCATCCATAACCTTTTGAGTTATCTTGCAAACAAACAAACAAACAGACAGAGAGACAGACAGACAGACAGACAGACAGACAGACAGACAGGCAAACCAACAAACCCTGATGAAAACATAACCTCCTTGGTGGAGGTAATGAACCATTGACAATACGGTGGCATAGTCTGTTAACAAAACACTTCAGAAATCGCATTAAGCCTATTTTAACACGTACAGTACTGCGTCTTTGCATCTTTCCATCTCCCTCTCTCTATTTTTATTAAATCGCACCGCCGGGGAATTTCTAATCGTCATATGCAAAGGATTGTGAGTGTTTTCTGAACACCGAGGATCCATCGATGCATCCTCGGAAATTCTCAGAAGGAAGGACTCAGTACTTGATAGAATTTGAAAGCATCCTTGACGTTGGAACAGTGCTTGACGAGATTCGATGACATAACATCCTTGAAAAAGTGGCTTTGAAGGACCAATCCTTGACTTTGAGAAACAACAACAGTCTATACAAGGACAGTGTGGCTTAAAGGAAGAATGTACAAAACATCTCTTCTGTTTCTCCCATAAGACAACGACTGAAGGAGCAGCCTATGTAAAGGCCGCCTTATTGTATTGTATTGACCTTGGCTCGTGCACTGGTGCACCATCATGTTGGAACAGGAAGGGGCCATCCCCAAACTTCACTTAAAGTTGGGAGCATGGAATTGTCCAAAATGTCTTGGTTAAAGGTGCACTATGAGATCCTGCTTGATCTTAGCGAGATTTCATTTGTATCTCAAATCGTATGTTTCTCCCCTTGATCAGCTTGCTGTCTGTCCACTGAATACGATGTGAAAAAACCCGATATCAAAAGACAACACAGGGGCAGTGATCCTCAAAACAAACGTTAACAACAATAGGGGCGCAGGATGTGCACCAAAACAATAACAAACCAAAGATTCTAGAACAGAGCCAGATTGATCAGTTATTACGTCAAAAGAATGAAGCTCAGTTCGACGTCAGGCGCGCCACTGTGGTAAACTCAGCGCAACATTTCAGACACAGTTCAGTCATAAACCCACCTAAACAGCTGTTTTTGCCGTTGTCAGCGGTTTTTTTTGTTTTGTTTTGTTTACTCGGTAATGAACTGCAAGATCTGGCCGTGTGAAAGGCACGATTTATAATTTTTTCAACTTTCCACTGAATAAGGAGGTATAGGCCTTTACTTAGTCAGATAGGCTAATGTAGGCCTATTGCGCTGGATAGATCACATCAATTCCCATTGGGAGATTCTGTTAAGCTAGCTAGCAGGCAAACTAACTTAGCTACGTTATATTATCATCTTTTTTTCTTATTTTCTATCCGTAGGCTAAGTTAACCTTTGTTTACGGCCACTGGCGCATTACCAATCACTATATAATGTATAGGCTAAGTCAAGTAACATGGTAGCCTACGACAACCACTCTAAGCCTAGGCCAAAACGGGAGTCCAGAACAGGACCGAACAGGTGTTGTGAGTAATGAAGAAGCAGTGATCATAATCAAAATTGTAAAACACGCTGCATATGCTGCTTCCAGTGAAAGCTTGTCGTGCAGTCTGTGAAAGCACAAAAAAAACACAAGCTTGATGCCTGTAGCGGTCGTTTGCAAGAAGCCTATGCCATAGCTTAATTTAAGACCGATCCAATTGCATCATGTTGTAGCCTATCTTTCGTTGTCGACTGACTTGAGAGAATAGGTTCATTGTAGCCCATATTCTCTTATTTCTCTCAACTGCAACATTGACAGACAGCCTAGCCTACTAACCACGACAGCCTAGCGTATCCTTGAAGTTAACTTGGTCTAACGGTAGTCTTTTTCATAATTGGCTGCTGTGCTCTGTCGCTCATAGACAGTAGGCTAAAGATGTCGCTCGCTCCCTTTCATTAGGCTCTAGGCCTAGGCTACTGTGCGCAAAGTGTCGAGGCCACATACAGTCGAGTCGGGACATAAAATAGTTTGACAAAGTTTAAGGCATGTTTAGTAGGATATGGCAGCGCTATCCATAGACTATCAGACTGTTTATTTAAGGATTTCCGATGTTGTGGAAGGAAATTCGTTGGGGTCCTCCTCGTCATATTTTAATAACAAATAAATAGGGCCGGGACTTTAGCGCGTTAATTACGATTAATTAATTACACAAACATTAATGCGTTAAAAAAATTGACGCATTTTAATCGTATGCCTATTTATTTTTGCACCGCGGAACGTTTCTCACTGGATGAGTTTCAGACGGACCGATTATACTGGAGCACCAAGTAACGTGCATGAGTTCGGTTCAGACAAAACAAACCACAGTGGCACAGTGAACATGAACAAAGAAGCTGATGTGACCGCGTTGGTTGGCCCCGTGGATGGGAAATGTTGTTACCAAAAACGAACGGATGGAAGCGTAGATAAGAGCATGGTTGTGTGCAACCTATGCAACAAGGACGTATCACCGCAGGTATCACCTCAGTGCAAAACATAAAGCAGCTAGCTGCTAGCGTGGACAAAGTATTGTGATACTCCAGACACTTGAGGGAAACCGCTGAGCTTTATTTATTAAACAAATAGCAACCGAGTTGCTGTTACAGCCACAACTCACGCTTATAACAGTAATCCACCGCACCTAATTCCATGTCCAACTTTCATAGACCTAAAAGAAACTTCACACTCAGAACCGCATACAAGCACACACGCACACACGTAAACTCCGCCCCCCAGTTCCCCTTAAAGGGACACAACAATTTCATGAACTCAACTCAAGGTAACAGGTGACACAATTAACAGGATATCACAGTATTATAGTTTACAGAAGGTCTACCTATCTATAGGCTACATGAATTTCTGAAAATGTACTATTTCTAAATATGGTATTGCTACACTTTATGGCAAAAATTGCACTGGTCTGTTGGACTTATTAATAAACAATATTTTTGTTGCTTAAGCTTAGGCCTATGTATTCAGTCATTATCCAATAGTAGGCTATACTAAAAATCCATGTGAAAAAAAATTCTTCTCACTGTTCTCAGGTCATATATTTATATACAATTAAAATGCGATTAATTTCGATTAATTAATTACAAAGCCTCTAATTAATTAGATTAATTTTTTTAATCGAGTCCCAGCCCTACAAATAAAGCTAATTTCCCTCACTAGACCTAGGCCACTGGTATTTATGGGGGATTAAAAGGGGGGGAATCGTTAAAACAGACCTCACACCCCCCCAAAAAATGTCTGCCCGCGTGACATGATGAATGAATGCATCATTTTCAGGTGCCACTGCGTAATCGCTAACTGTAAATGGATTAATCCAACACAACTCATCGTCCAATTTTCAGTTTGCATGGAAATCATTTGCCTAGGGCTGCCTGTGGTCTGGCTTTTCCACTCGTTTTATACCAGCTAGCAGTGTTTTAAAAAGTCTGACTACTTAGACTTAATGGAACAAGTTCATGGAAAACAAATGTTGTGCAGAACGTGTTTCGATAATCTATCCTACAGCCGAAGGTTACGTGAGTAAGTGTAGCCTATCTCGTTGTTATCCAAATTAACGGTCTTAAAGTTAGCAAGTTACAGAGGCTGGCTATCAGGGGCGCCTGCAGGAATTAATGCTGATATTTTGCTGATATTGTACAATATCTGTCCGTTTCTCGGTTTTAGATTTGTGCATTGGTCAGCAAAAAAGTAGCCTACATAGTAGGCTATAACATCCACATGCAATAACACAATTATGAATTTGAAAGTGATAGTAGCAGTGGTATAAGCGGGATAATCAACTCCGCGCCGTGCGTTTATAGGAAAATAATGCACTTATCGAAGTGTATAGTCCCCTCCGCCTGCGGCGTCGGGTCCTTATTACCACTTCACGGCGCGTCGTTGATTATCCCTTACACAATACTCATTTGGACAACGTTACACAGCTAAGTTACAGCTAAGTTACGTTTAGTTTTGTTCAAGCATTACATCTGATGTTAAAGAGTGTTGTAATGCTAGTCTAACGTTCCGACAAGCACACAAATTGTCTACCTAGCTTGTTATTGCCCATCTGGAATCTCCTCTAGCTTTCCTGCCTCCATCTTCCATTCTTTCTCTTTTCGTTGTTTAAAAGAACTTGCGATATCCACGATGAGTATTTGAGTTAGTGATTTAGCGTCACATTGTGTTCTGATAACCATAATAGATAGCCGAGTAAAAGAAAACAACAAGTAGCCTACTTGCGCGCCTGCGTGCGTAATCTCTCCTGCTCAAATGAAATATGTGCGCGTGGATATACAGTAGCTCTGCATTAAGTTAATTTTGATAACGTGTTGACAAACTTCATATAGAAAATTGTAAATAGCCTGATGGCATGGCATGCGGCTAATGGGATACTGTGCATAGTTGGGAAGTTATGGTAGGCCAATTTGATGTGAATACACACGCACAAGGGTAATTTTCTTTCCTTGATGAGTAGTCTCAAGGTACGCACAGTGCGTACGGCCGTACGCCTGCAGGCGCCACTGCTGGCTATAACCAGAGACACTTGCTTGAAAAAGACTTTGCTATAACTCAGCTGACAGTCAGTCCGACAGAACGGGGAAGCATAGAACGCTGATGTCGGATTTGCAACAATTTATTCCGACTCCACAACGAACATTCTAAAATCCTGCGCCCCTTGCGTTTGTTTTGTTTTGGTGTTTATGGAACGTTAACAGAAGTGACGTCAAAAAGGATCTCATAGTGCACCTGCTGAAGCATTCAAAGTTCCTTTCACTGGAACTAAGGGATCTAGCCCAGCTCGGGGATGGCCCCTTCCTGTTCCAACAACATGACTGTGCACCAGTACATAAAGCAAGGTCCATAAACACAAGGATAACAGAGTTTGGTGTGGATGAACTTGACTGGCCTGTACAGAGTCCTGACCTCAACCCAATAGAACACCTCCAGGATGAATTAGAGTGGATGCTAAGAGCCAGTTGCCTCATCCAACATCAGTGTATGACCTCACAAATGTGCTTCTGAAAGAATGGTCAAAAAATCCCATAAACACACCCCTAAACCTTGTGGAAAGTCTTCCCTGCAGAGCTGCAAAGAGTGGGCCAACGTCATAATAAATCCTATGGATTAAAGAGACCCTATGCAACTTTTTCATAGTCATAAAATCGCTTAGAAATTGTTGTTTTGCTTGACTGAGCAGTTTTATCGAAAACAGTAATATTTCCTCCCGCCCCCAGTGTCCCTATATCCGCTATTGCAACCTTGCAGTTTGTTCAGGAGGTGATCGCTCCTTGTTTACATCTGGATGTCTGAGACGCGTAAGGAACAAGAACAACCACACTTGCAATTTATATATAGCCTATATATGTATAAATATACGTGCTAAATATAGAAATATGCAAGCATAAAACGAGCGAAAACGAAAAACGAAACCGAAACCGGAGATGAAATCGCCAATCCTGCATAGTTTCTCTTTAAGGATGGGAATGGGATGTGACCGAAGTTCATATGTGAGTCAAGGCAGGTGAGCAAATACTTTTGGCAATAAAGTACATAGCTTGTCCTGTCTATGCACCACTTGTTTATACTACAATTTGGCTACAAATTATGGATACTGACGAAAAACATAAAATCTGTGAATGCTTCTGAAATGGATAAAGGTTTGTTAAATTTAAGACTTAAATATTTCTCAATCCTAGTGACAGAATTTGTTTTTCCTCAAATTGCCCTTATAACTAAAAAGAGGCTTAAGCTACACCGCTCTCCTCCACAGGATTAGTCTCATATTTGAGCCTAAGAAAGCGAGGTCCTTGAATTTATCCAAACTAGACCTGCTCAATATTGTCTGATCCATTTTGCACCTTGTGTTTGGGGAGCACAGAATCAGAATCAGAATCAGCTTTATTGGCCTCTGCGAAACAAAAGAGGAATTTGACTCCGGTTAATCTTTGCACTCAAGTACAACACTCAACAAAAAACATAAAAAATAAAGGCAGTAGCCTAATTTATGTAGGCTATAAGAATAAAGGAATAACCAAATAAAGGAATAGATCAGCATGCCTAGTGGTAAGGACACACAGAAGGGACTAAGGTTAACTATCAGTGACAATATTAGGGGGAAAATGCAACACCTGCTTTCAGGTCCTAAACACACAGATCCTTTAGCATGCAAGATCATTGGCCCATGGTGTGACTATGACACAAAAGGCATGCTATGAATTGTGTGTCAGGCTGCTGTATAGTCAAACCTTTTGTAGCCTATTGCATTGTATTCAAGTGAACAAAATATAGTTCTATAGAATTGGTTTTAGCTGAAGTGTATTGAGTTACACTGCATTGTGTTGTCTATGCTATGGCTTTTTAGCTGGTTGCCTGAGTTTTAAGGCTACAATGTGTAGTAGGCCTACATTCACTGCACCGATGCACAAATCTTTTAATAGGTTGCATTTGAAGAGATTTCTGAAAACTCTTCTGAAAACTAATGTTGTCATAATTGCTGATTAATGTGCTGATGTTTTATGGGAAACAAGCCTAGGTCAGGTTAGGCCTACTTCTGTGCAGCTGGAAACTTTCAAATAGTAGGCCTATAACATGTTATCTCCTTGTTTAGGTCTAATGTTGCATAATGAATAGATATACTATACCTTTATTCTACTGTGTTAAGGTGTTAAACCTTTGCTTTCCTCTGTCAGCATTTCATTATTATCACTTTTTTCTTTTCTTTTTTTTTTTCAAGAGAGACACTCACTCTCCGCCCGCTACAGGCGCACAGTATGCTGGGACTCTGCGGGATCCGAACGGCACGCCATCTTTAAACCCCAGAAGAAGGCACTGTTCTGCGCATCTGCGCCGGGGATAAAGATTCACAGTCTGCGTTGTGCTCTGTTTTTGCTAGATTTTATACGTGTGGTCGGTTTAACGTACAAACGATCTACTGTTTGTAGGAAACGAGAGAATTACTAACACGGGGAAGTTCTAGTTTTGTTCACTGCCGTATTGACATCGAGAATTTATTGGCGAAAAACAACGGCCAAGGCGTTGTTATTAGCCAGCTAGCAAGCTAGCTGCTAGCACTCTGTTGTTGCCATTAAGATTCAGGGAGCGTTGTTCAAAAGGCGTATTATCCCCTCTTTGTTGCCATTTGTGCTGCTTGTTTCGGACTCGACTGCGTGGCTGCAGTAGGTCCCGACTTCTCCCCCCTCCCCTGCGGCCCAGCCGGAGATGAGTGGAAGATGTCCGTTTCGGGACTGAAGGCCGAGTTGAAGTTTCTGGAGTCCATTTTTGACCCGAATCATGAACGTTTTCGAATCATTGACTGGAAGCCGGATGAGCTGAGCTGCCAGTTCAACGTTACCGGAGAGAAGCTGCTAATCATTCACTGCAACATCACGGTACGGGGGACGGGAGAAGTGTTTTCTATATTTCTTGCAGGCTAGCTGTTAGCAATATTTCCCTACCTTAGATGACAAGCTAACTGTGGCCCACCGATGGTGCCGTAGCGAGTTGGGCCTGAGAGTCAGATCTCGCATTTTTGTTGATCACAAGTCAGGACAGACAGACACGCAGACAGAAAAGACAGTTCATTGTACAGCAGTGTCAAGTCGTTGCAACATTTGTCGTAACACTTGGTTATATAAATTACATCGACTACGGGTGTGTTAAAGATTGTTGCATTGCGACAATTGGATTACTAAATGTGTTTTTCTCGAGTTCATTGTGGTCCGCTAAGCATAAGTCATCTGTTACTGTTAGCTGTGCTGGCTAGCTAATGTAACGTTAGCATCAAATGTTTGGCTAGCAGGCAACCCTAGCCACCAAAGGACTGCGAAGTAGCTAGCTGAAATAACCTGTGACGAACAACACTGTACTCGGTTAACTTAATCGGTAATGGGTTAACCATAGCCTTAGCAAATCCAGTTTCGAGGCCAGATGCGTTTTCAAACATAGAATTTCCTTTCTGACCACTTTTGTTGGAGTGAGCTTCATATTTCGTTGGATATTCAAGCAAAAGGGGCAGCGTTAGCTGTAGGTGGCTCTCCATTTCTGGCCTAACGTTAACACTGATACTAGTATGCTAGCTTTTGCTGTAGAATCAGGCCAGCAAACGTTAGGTAATACACTCAAACTAAAATCACACAATCGTCATAGATCCTGGTCTAGGAAACTGTGTAGTGTATTTTGTGTATTTGATTGTTAAGCTAGCATTCAACAGCAGGCATCAAAGAAAAATAAAAGTGGACGCTTAAGTTGGCGGTTGATTTTAATGATATCCTGTCGTTAGCTTCCTGGCTAGTTAGATAGCTAGCTAGCCCTCTTCCCGGTTAATTCGACTGACATTTCCTATCCCACGACTGGAATGTGTCACTCTTTGGTATGATTTATGTGCTTGAAGGAGAATACCACAATTTGTCAAACGTTGATATACGGATATTTGCGTAAACGCTCAAATGTCTGAATGCAGATTTTGCCAGTTCCTACCCTCGTTATTGTTAGGCAAATAACCTAGGGACTAACTCATCAAGAAGCATTGACGTCACACTTAATTGCCCTACCTTGCTAACCAGTCCTTGTTTTACTTGGGACATCATCGTCTTATTGGCATGAATTTAGTTCTCTTCCCATACTACGTATGCAGTATACAGTTCTCAGTGGCACAAAGAAAGGGTGATGCATGCACACTGAACATTGCAGGTGCCACCCGACATGGTGTATTCTTTTTCAAGTCTTCTTGGGAGTTGTTATGACGCCACTCAGATTTTCTTGATATCTGCCCATGGGCAAAGTGGATGTCGTTTAAACCTAGGGACATTATCATCTTATATAACATGTTTTTATCTTATATCACAGCTTATTACAGTGCCAGTTTTCTCCATTGCCACTGTAGGGGACATTTACTGGTGAGACATTGTAGTGGCCAGCTAAGCAGTGGTGTAGAGAAGTCTGTGCCCATACGAATGCTCCAGACAGGGCACTGTAGCAAGTCTCTCCTCCTCTTTAGAGCTCCATTCTTCTGAGAAAACACACATTGTAAAGTACACAATGGGCTCTTGGGCCACTGCATTCTTTGTGCTGAGCTCTGCCATGTTTCCTACGTCTCTCCCACACAGGAATCGTACCCGTCGACACCTCCGATATGGTTTGTGGATTCCGATGACCCGAGCCTGACTCAGGTGCTGGAGCGGCTGGACGATGTGCGAAAGGGCAGCACGCTGGTAAGAATTCTCGCCGCGCCAGGGGCATAGCAGCGGCGGAGCAGGCCTGTAGAACATGCTGGTACCGTATGACAGTGTAGTTGTAGATATGCGTGGCCCAGAGCCCTACGAGGTGCTGGGTTACTCGTCATATGTGTGGCCCAGAGACCACCGAGGTGCTGGGTTACCAGTCACATGCTGCAGCTTCACTGTGGTCTATGACCGTTTCTTCTCTTTCAAAATGTGCACTGGTGAAACTATCATCATTTTCAACTGTTCTTGTGACAAGCAGCCTAAGTGTGGATCTTTACAGTGTTTTCAAAGGCCTCAATAGCCCTTTATGTATTTTCAGTTTGTTTCCACCCTCAAACCTGGAATCAAGCAAGTCATGACTATTAAGGGAGAGAGGGGGGAGGGGGGGGGGGGGGGTGGCAAAACAAAACAAAACAAAACAAAACAAAAAAACACTAGCCGTCTAAAGCCTACCTTACACTGACAGACTTTGCCAAGATTTGGGAAAGATTCTTGAAAGATTGTAGTTTTTTGAGTAAAGCTTGAATGGGGGGCATTAGTTAAAAGACTACAATCTTTCAAGAATCTTTCCCAAATCTTGGCAAAGTCTGTCAGTGTAAGGTAGGCTTAAGCAGAACATGCAGGGCTTCCGTTGCCGTAGTTGAGTCCCGCGTGCAGAATTAGTGGGCCAGGCTGCCTCTAAGCAGAACATGCAGGGCTTCCGTTGCCGTAGTTGAGTCCCGCGTGCAGAATTAGTGGGCCAGGCTGCCTCTCAGCAGGGCAGCGCAGTGGAGGCCCTGACGCCCTCTCCGCAGGGCAGCGCAGTGGAGGCCCTGACGCCCTCTCCGCAGGGCAGCGCAGTGGAGGCCCTGACGCCGGTGGGGCGCCCTGCTGCTCTCAGGCCCATCAGGCACCAGCATGGGGATACATCATCTACAACTGGCCTCTTTTTTTGGTTTTATTTATTTGCTTATTTTATTTATCTATTCCGTCTAAAATTGTGCCTGGAAAGCCTGTGTGTGTGTGTGTGTGTGTGTGTATGCGCACGCGAGTCAAGGGAGTGTGCTCAACGGCAAAACCCGGGCTGAAAAGAACCACTGGGGAGGGGAAAAATAAACCTGACTCAGGGAAGAGTGGCGTGTGTGTGTGTGTGTGTGTGTGTGTGTGTATGTGCGCGTGCACGAGTGTGAGTTTGTTTTTCCTGAATTAGAAACTCCGCTTGAGCTTCACTCATCCCAGTGCGTAGCTGTGGATGGTTGTGTGAGCTTCACCGACTTGTGGAATGGCCACTCATGTAGTGTATGGCATGAGAGCCTGTTTATCGTGTGACAGATGGGCCAGGTGTGTGCGTGTGCGTGCGCGTGCGCGTGTGCGTGCATGTATGCACATAGTGACCGTTAGTTTTTATGGTGACCTTGGTGGGATTGGCTGCCCTCTCTGGTTTCCTCCTAGTCTTCTTGATTTGGGATGTTGAGCTCTGAAGCTGGCAATGTTTAAGTTACTCTCGTAATATTTTTCTGCCCGGATAGTTTGGGGATGTTTTCTGTTTTTGATCCCGACTGACCGCGAGAGGAGACGAATGGTGGTGCATCTGGGGCATGCTCAAGTAAGGCTGTTTGGGATTGTGTGTGTGTGTGAGACTGACTGACTCAGTCACTTGACAGGGTGGGGTTGAGTCCAGGGTGAGTATTATTGCAGTCAGTGGAAGAAAATTCAAGCCTGTTATGTACTAGTGTGTTATTATAGGAAATGTTATACAAAATTGGCTTCTACAGCCAACGTTTGCTCTTTAGCTTTACTTTTTCATGACTCCGCTGTCTTGTCTATTTTGATTGACGCTTCGGAGAGATGTGGCTGGTATGTGTTCGCGATGGAGACTTGGAGGGATGAGCTGCTTGTGGGGGGGGCACCTGAGAGCAGGCAAGCTGAGCGGAGAGCGGCTGAATGAGGCGAGGAGAGGAGAGGAGAGGAGAGGAAATGACACGCCACTGGCATGTGAACGCCCACTTGACTCCAGGTCAACGCTCCCCTGCAGAGAGGCGAGATGCAGGGCCTTGCCTTGCCTTGCCTTGCCTTGCCTTGCCTAGCCTTGCCCCTCCAATATGCATTCCTGCCTGAAGTGACACCAGTAAACATGTGTAGAAGTTAATATAACTGGGGTAGCAAATGACAGGAGTGATGTTATGTTGATTCATTTGATGCCTAAGATTGCATTTGAGTGGCAGTTACAGTTTGAAACTTGACTTTCTTTTTTTTTTGGTTATGCAAGTGACCCACATGAGTCAATCCCAGTGTGATACAGTATGTGCAATTATCACGTCACTCAAGACTAGGGTTGCAAAATTCCGGGAATTTTCAAAGTTGGAAACTTTCCATGGGAATTAACGGGAATATATGGGAATTAACGGGAATAAATGGGAATTAATGGGAATAAACTGGAAATATTGTATCTGGCAAGTTAGTATATAACAGAGACCTTAATGTAGTTGGAAAAAACCCATCTCTCAGCATAATGTTAGTTAAAACAACCTGATTTAATGCAAATTCAGTTGAATTTCTGCCCTGCACACAGGTCAATTACATGCACAACATCAACATAGGCTACTAGACATATAGGAAACCTAATTTTCCCGGTGGAAACGTCATTGCAAACGTTATCTCATGTGGGAATAACTGGTGCGAAACTGGGGGAAGTTTGCGAACAGAGTCGCCCAGTTCCTGGCGTGTCATCACTGTTGTCCTCATGTAAATGGAAGAACGTTATTTTGCATAAGCTCTAATGGGATGGTTAATAATCATATGGTCATATTACTGGTCTGATTTAGCTTGGCACTTTTAAAATAATCACAGTCTGTGAGGTTTGGGGTCATACATGTATGTAATATCGGCATTTTTTGGCCAACCGAGGATTAAAATGAATTCATTAAACATTTTTGTAACAAGTCGAGTTAAGTCAGTGTTCATGGCAGTCTTGGCTAGCTAATGTAAACTGCTAGTAAAAAACAAAAT
The DNA here is from genome assembly GCF_963854185.1 of Sardina pilchardus. NCBI lineage: Eukaryota > Metazoa > Chordata > Actinopteri > Clupeiformes > Clupeidae > Sardina > Sardina pilchardus. The sequence goes on from NC_085014.1 coordinate 6,462,981, forward strand.
TCCTGTAAATTCCCATTAATTCCCTAATTTCCTGTAATTCCATAAAAGTTTCCCATTTTGAATATTTCCAAAATTCCCCAGCTTAACTTCCCATGGGAAATTTCCAGAAAGTTTCCGGAAATTTACCGGAAATTTTCCGCCCCTTTGCAACCCTACTCAAGACTCACCTCGAGTGATGAGTTTCCCTGAGGACTCACCTTGAGTGATGTCTCCCTCGGCCCTTTGCTATAAATGAGCCGTAATTGTGGCATTGGTTGATGTTGACGATGGATATGCTGGTGGCTGTGCGTCGCTCCGTGTTTGCGTTCAGCTCCAAGATGAAACTGACACACCTGTTGTGCTCTGGAGACCAGAGGTGGTGTGTGTGTGTGTGTGTGTGTGTGTGTGTGTGTGTGTGTGTGTGTAGGAGAAAAGGTCTCAGTATGGCCAGCCTGTGTGTAAATCAGCCTGTATAATGTACCCTCCACATCTGCAGAGAGAGAGAGCACTATGCAGTCTATTTAGTACAGAGAGAGAGCACTATGCAGTCTATTTAGTACAGAGAGAGAGCACTATGCAGTCTATTTAGTACAGAGAGAGAGAGCACTATGCAGTCTATTTAGTACAGAGAGAGAGCACTACCCGTAATTTCCCTACTATTAGCCGCGGCTTATACATTGATTTTGCAAAATTTCTCCCGCTATGAGGTTAATACAGGGGGCCAGTTAATGTGGTGTTAATATGTTTTTTTTCTTTTGACTTGCATAAAACACTGTCCTGCGGCTTATACACAATGCGGCTTATATGCGGGAAATTACTGTATGCAGTCTATTTAGTACAGAGAGAGAGCACTATGCAGTCTATTTAGTACAGAGAGAGAGAGCACTATGCAGTCTATTTAGTACAGAGAGAGAGCACTGTGCAGTCTATTTAGTATCCAGTGCTATAGATCAATACACTTCCCAAGGAGAGAGTGTAGAGCGTCTGTGCTCCGTTCTCTGTTTGCTTGGGAGAAACGCAGCATTGTTAGTTTAGAGGACCTTTTCTGCACTGCTCTTCTGGATGGCCCGCTCATGATTGGGGAATAGGCCACTTATACAGATAATGGTCTCTGATGTAGAAGCTGAATAGCTGACTAGTTAAACCCAGGGCATTACTATGAGTTTAAGGTGACAATATTGAATATCTCAGTAATATGATCATATAATTTTTTTTAGAAAAGGTGTTTTTTTAAAAGGTGACTATACAAGTTTTTTTTTACCTTAATTTGCCTTAACTGATCAGCTCTGGAGTCATTGGAATGACTATTTGACTTATATTGGTTGAATGATGGCTGTCTCGTTTCCCCCTAGCACCTGTGAGCGGAAAAAAACACGCCTGCAAGTTTGTGCCACCGGGTCGGCAAACCTGCATAGTTCCTCTCTAAGGCTTCAACAAGGCTGTTTTTACACAATAACTAGGACTCAAGGATTTGATTTATTTGTCACATTCACATACATACTGAGATACTGTTGTAAAACATGTAATGAAACAGCATTTGGCGGCCCAAGTTTCCTAACTATGTATATAACTATGGGTACTATAGAAATATGATGCATATGCAAATTAAAATGGATGATACACAGTATGGTCACCATTTAAGGGGTTAAAGCGCAGTGACCATATCCCATCGGAATTAATTGAAGTATGGTGTGTATATTATGTTTAGAAAAATGTTTGCTGTATACACACACACACACACACTCTAGTGTATATTGATGATGGAGATGATGCTACTGTGATTCATGCCCATGTTGCTGTACACACACACACACACACACACACAGGCTATAGTGTATATATATTGATGACAGAGAGATGATGCTACTGTGCTTCATCCCACGTTGCTGTATACACACACACACACACACATACACACACACACACACACAGGCTATAGTGTATGTATATTGATGATGCCCATGTTGCTGTACCTGTTCTCCTGCAGCTCCTGCAGCAGCTGAAGCGGCTGATCTGTGACCTGTGCCGCCTCTACAACCTGCCGCAGCATCCCGACGTGGAGATGCTGGACCAGCCGCTGCCTGCTGGGCCCGTCAACCAGGAACGCAAGGTACGCTAGGACCCTGCAGCACCCTGGCTGCCTGGCCCAAAGAGACAGGCTCCCCTTAGCACTACGGGCAGCGCAGCTGGGAAATGGCAGTTGCTGTGAGGAGCTTTGGTTCAGAAGCAAGAAAGATAACAATCAGAAAAAAAAAACCCGCTTTTCTTTTGACATTTTTTCTCAGTTTTGTTTGAACCTGCACGCCGAAGCCTAACCTCCCAACATGCTTGAGATGTTGATCATGTAGCTAGAACGAGAGGCTGTTTTGGTTTCTCTGCTGAGTAAATATGATTAAGGATCCGTTACAAATGAACTGTGTTCCCATGATCTTCCATTAGCCTTCACTAGCGACCTCTGTCTACTACACTCCTGCCCTCTGATTGGTTTCAACTTGATTTCTCGTTGGCTACCCCCCTCTACATTTGATGGTCACTCATTATGAATTAGTGTTGAGTGCTTCCCTGTGACTGCCCCGTGTCGTCATGGTGATGTCATCTCCACAGAACTGGCCACTTTGGGCTAATTATTCCACATATTCTCTAACACACCAACCATGCAAAACAAGTCAATCGTCTTGTAACAGACTTTGAAACGCAGTGCATTGTGCATTGCCAGTGTTTCCATAGTCTGTGATTCTCATCCCAGAACCAGTTGACACCGCTTATGGTGTTCGGCAGAAACCTTTGTTCAGAGCGACTTACGGTGTATGGACAACACTACATTAGTTAAAATATAATAATCGTAGTCATAGCAATATCATGATAATAATGGTTTTATATGTTTAATTTTCCATCTGCTCTCACGACAAGCAGCAGTCCAAAAGACACGTGCCGTTAACGGTGGTATTGTGTGTGTGTGTGTGTGTGTGAGCAAGACATCATTAATTAAGCAGTGTTCACACTTGAGTTTCAGCTCAGGGAGATTAGTGGCACCCTTGTGTAGCACGCCCAGGTTCTGTTGCACTGCACAGCCTTATTCTGGGGCTCCTGCCTAATCTGCATCTGCTCGTTTACAAGTGCAAAATGGCTGTCGAGGGTGTTGTTTAGCAAGATTATTCTCTCACGTTAAGATCACTGCTCTTCCCGTTCTGAAGCTTGCATTTTGCTTGAGTTGTTTGTGAAGTGTAAACACACACACACACACACATCCATCTACCCACCCACACCCACACCCCTGTGTGTTGTTGACCTTGCCATGTCCCAGCTGATATTGCTCACGTTTTTCTAGCTTCCTCTCCACTGTGTAAAGTGCGCCCAGAGCGGCCAGGGCCGTGAGTGGAGTTGAGACGAGGTGGGGGACGGGGGATCAATAGAGGCATCCGGTGCTCAGGGTCGAGGAGGAAAAGGCAGTCTGTGTGCGCTTGTGCGGTTAACGGGCAAAAGCAGGAAGACAGGTTTGCGTTTGACGAACCCGTCGTGCGAGAGGCCCAAGACGTGGCGAGACACGTCCACATGTTAGCGCAGGTGCCACTCACGAGAAGGCCGCCGCCGCTGACGCTGCCGCTGCCGCTTCGTCTGATAAGGTTCCGTGTCTTTGATGGAAGAATGAGGAAGCAGCTTTTGCCATTGGTCATAATTTGCAACAGTCCCCACCCCCATTGTTGTGTTTGGAGCCGTGGTGTCAGCTGAATGACACGCACACACACACACACACACACACACACACACACACACACACACACACACAGTCTAATGCTGCTGCAGACATGTTTGGAATGCAGTCTCCATTTACACGGATGGGTCAGTAGGGGTGAATGGAAGTGAATAATACTGATTTGTCAGCTAAATCTAACCCCCCTCTCTCCACCCACCTCTTCTCTCTCGCTCTCCACCCCCCTCTTCTCTCTCGCTCTCTCTCCACCCCCCTCTGTCTCTGTCTCTCGCTCACTGCCTCTGTCTCTCTCTCTATCGCTCTGTCTCCTTCTCTTTCTCTCTCTGCCCCTCCTCTCTCTCTCTCTCCCTCCTCTCTCACTCTCTCTCTCTCTCTCTCTCCAGCATGCCACCACAGATGAGGTGACCTCAGAGGAAGAGGAGGAGGAAGAAATGGGAGAGGTCTCTTTCCTTTCCTGATTTTATTTTGTACTATTGTGTTCATATAATGGATCATTTTACTTACACTTGAACTGTATTACAGTTTAGATTAATATTGCTTTTTTTTTTTTTTTTTTTTTTGGGCTTTTTATGCCTTTTAATTGGACAGGACAGTAGAGAGAATGACAGGAAGTGAGTGGGAGAGAGAGCTGGGGTGGGATCCGGAAAGGACCACGGGGCGGGAATCGAACCCGGGTCGCCGGCGTGCGGTGCAGGTGCCCCAGCCAGTTGCGCCACGGCTGGGGCCTAGATTAATATTGCTTTTTAATTGAATCAAAATGCCAATGGTGTTTACAAGAAACATGTGTGGACATATTTTTTAATGAAGTAGAGTCCTGGAATAGTAATATTAAATATACATTAATGCAATCTTTAGTAGGCAGTATAGGGCTTGAAGCACAGAACAATTGTTCAAGCACTTATTTCATTCATACTGGCCAACTAATGGCACTTTATTTATGTCACATTTCATGTAGGACTAATTCCATGTAGGACTAATTCAGTGCGCTTTACATGAACAAGCACATCAGAACACACATGTCTGGTCATGTGATTGTTCAAACTGTAACTGTGTGTTCACACCGCGGGCGACTTGAGCTTCCAAAGATTCCGGAAGTCATTCATTTTCAATGGAAGCCGGCTTCTCTCAGCTGCCAGCAGCGACCAATCCATCGGCGTCGCGTTTTGGGCGTCTTGAGCGACTAGAGAAAGTTGAAAGTGGTTTAACTTAATGGTAATGAGCTATGACGCGGTTCAGCGACCAAACGACCAGCAACGAACATAGAATGCTACTACGTCAGAGCGGCCAAAGCATCCAAAGCTTCCCACGGCGTCCTTGACAGGGCGTCCTGAGCGATTTTTGGAAGCTCAAGTCGCTCTTGGTCTGAACGCACAGTAATGTGTTAGTGAGTTCTCTTCACCGTTAGCGTTTCCCACAGTGCTGTGGCTGTGGCCAGAGCAGTACTGGTAGCTTTTATTCCCACACACCTCACCTGGCTGCCGGCTCACCTGTGCTCTCCTCCTCTCCTCTCCTCTCCTCTCCTCCTCTCCTCCTCTCCTCCTCTCCTCTGCTCTCCCGGCGGCTGGCCTGGCGGCGGAGCAGGACATCGAGGACCTGGACCACTACGAGATGAAGGAGGAGGAGCCGGTGGACGGGAAGAAGTCGGAGGACGACGGCATCGAGAAGGAGAACCTGGCCATCCTCGAGAAGATCCGCAAGAACCAGAGGCAGGACCACCTGAATGTAAGTGCTCATTCGGTAAGGCAACACTTTTTTTTACATCTCTGGGGTCCGGGGGCGGGGAGTGTGTGTGTGTGTGTGTGTGTGTGTGTGTGAGCTAATGGGTTACGCATATGTGTTAATGGGTTACGCTTATTTGGGTGCAAGTGGGGTATGTGTGTGTGTGTGTGTTCAGTAGTGTTGCACAGTGATTGCACAGTTGTGAAGCATGGCGTGTGTGTGTGTGTGTGTGTGTGTGTGTGTGTGTGTGTGTGTGTGTGTGTGTGTGTGTGTGTGTGTGTGTGTGTGTGTGTGTGTGTGTGTGTGTGTGTGTGTGTGTGTGTGTGTGTGTGTGTGTGTGTGTGTGTGTGTGTGTGTGTGTGTGTGTGTGTGTGTGTGTGTGTGTGCGCGTGCGTGCGTGCGCGCGCGCTCTCTCTCTCCTGCAGGTTGTGCTAAATATATGTGGTGAAAGTGGAGCAGAGACGTGGATGTCAGGTGTCTTCCTGCTCTGCCGCAGGACGAGAGAGAGAGAGAGAGATCTCCCTGCTGCATTTCGCTTGCTCTCTCTGCTCCTTCTCTTCCCCAATCCCACCCATCTCTCCCTATTTCTCTCCCCTCCTCCACCACGTCAGCGTTTCAGTCTTTTCTCTCTCCATCTTTCTTTCTTTCTCTCCTTCCTTCCCCCTCTCTCTTTTCTCTCTTTCCTCTCCCTGCATCCCGTTGCTCTTGTGGTGTGTGTGTGTGTGTGTGTGTGTGCGTATGCTTTGCTGCATTGTCTCCTCACTGCCTTGCTGTCCACAGGGTATTTCTGGCGTACATTTGAAGAGTTTTGTTTGTTTATTTTGTAAGGCCATTGGGCCCTCTTAGCCTGTGCTTTTTTCAGGACATATGACTCCCTAACCAGCACTTCTAGCCCAGTCTCATTGCAATATGAAGTGGTGCTTAAAAGTGGATGAGCGGTAGAAAGACTTTTGGGTTGGGTTGGGTTTCTTCCCTCAGAATCCTCCTTTGTTACCTAAGGATCAGTGTCCGGGTGTCATATTCACCTCAGGGTGCCATAGACAATCTTGCACAAATATGGTCTTGCAAAGAAGATTGTTACACAAGATGGAGCTGAAATTGATCTAAGAGTCACTACGCCATTTTAACATTCCTTAACAACAGCCACAAGCTTTGGCTGGTGGTGGACCAATGGTTGTTCATGGACCGGTCCATTCATTACAGTTTATTCTTTCTTTCTTTCTTTATTTTTGGATGTCTGCCGTTCTGTTGTACCAGTGTGCCTGTTCTGTGCTGTAAAGCGAGCGGTGTGTATGATCTATGTGTGTGTCTATTCTGTAAAGCGAGCGTTGTGTATGATGCACGTGTGTGTCTATTCTGTAAAGCAAGCGTTGTGTATGATGTACGTGTGTGTCTATTCTGTAAAGCGAGCGTTGTGTATGATGCACGTTTGTGTCTATTCTGTAAAGCGAGCGTTGTGTATGATGCACGTGTGTGTCTATTCTGTAAAGCGAGCGTTGTGTATGATGTACGTGTGTGTCTGTGCTGTTAAGCGATCGCTGTGTATGATGTACGTGTGTCTGTGATGTAAAGCGAGCGTTGTGTATGATGTACGTGTGTCTGTGATGTAAAGCGATTGTTGTGTATGACCTACGTGTGTCTCTATGCTGTAAAGCGAGCGTTGTGTATGATCTACGTGTGTCTCTGTGCCTTTGTGTGTTTCAGGGTGCGGTGTCTGGCTCGGTGCAGGCCTCAGATAGACTGATGAAGGAGCTCAGGGAGATCTACAGGTCCCAGAGTTATAAAACAGGTGAGCTAACGTGCTAACGTGCTAGCGACTCTGCTGACCCTGCCCACGGGCTACCTACAGATCAGCTACCTGTGTGACCTGCTAGTAAACCCAATTACCCTACAGACTAGTGGGCTAAATGTCTCAGTGGCTAGCAGGCTTACAATTACTGTAATTTCCTGTGTGTTAGCCGCATGGTGTATAAACCGCAAACAAAAGAAACAAAACAATTTAATATAATATTTAGTGCCCCCATATATTAACCTCATAGCTGAAGAAATTTAGCAAAATCACTGCCTAAGCTGCAGCTAATTGTTGTGAAATGCCGGTACCCCAGGACTCAGGTAAGTTAGCCCGCTAGTGTTAACCATTTAGTTATCTTATCTGGACGATCTCCAGAGAACACACAGGCACACACACACTTCCCGTCTTGTGAAACACATCACTGTAATAAAAAGTGGACACAGTCCCATAAAAGAATGACGCAGCGGCTCGTAGTGGACCTGAGGTAACCTGATGGCATTCTCCTCCCGTCACCTTCTGTGCAGGGATCTACTCAGTGGAGCTGGTCAACGACAGTCTGTACGAGTGGCACGTCAAGCTGAGAACGTAAGTGACCTCATCACCGTGGAAATGACAAGCTCACGCTCTTTTTATTTATTTATTTTTTTAAAGCCTAGCATGGCAGGTAAAACACAGGTATTAAATGTGTGATGTTTTTGTGATGTTATTTCTATGAACATGGATGGTTTGTATGCCACATCAACTTAGTTGAGGCAGAAAGACCCCTGTGCATCTTAATTAAGTAGCTAAACTGCTGAACTAGCTGATGGCTCAATTAGCTCAGTCTGGCCAAACATCTTGCTGCTCTGCATCCTATGCCCCTGAGGGAATTTTTGGTAGGGTGAATTTGACAACGTGTTTTTTCTATGTGGAAATCTTCCATTAGTGTTTCTTCTGTGTTAGATCTCAGTGTTAATTGTGCTGTTTTGGGACTGGTCTCTCTGTGTTAGATCTCAGTGTTAATTGTGCTGTTTTGGGACTGGTCTCTCTGTGTTCGATCTCAGTGTTAATTGTGCTGTTTTGGGACTGGTCTCTCTGTGTTCGATCTCAGTGTTAATTGTGCTGTTTTGGGACTGGTCTCTCTGTGTTCGATCTCAGTGTTAATTGTGCTGTTTTGGGACTGGACTCTCTGTGTTCGATCTCAGTGTTAATTGTGCTGTTTTGGGACTGGTCTCTCTGTGTTAGATCTCAGTGTTAATTGTGCTGTTTTGGGACTGGTCTCTCTGTGTTAGATCTCAGTGTTAATTGTGCTGTTTTGGGACTGGTCTCTCTGTGTTAGATCTCAGTGTTAATTGTGCTGTTTTGGGACTGGTCTCTCTGTGTTAGATCTCAGTGTTAATTGTGCTGTTTTGGGACTGGTCTCTCTGTGTTAGATCTCAGTGTTAATTGTGCTGTTTTGGGACTGGTCTCTCTGTGTTAGATCTCAGTGTTAATTGTGCTGTTTTGGGACTGGTCTCTCTGTGTTAGATCTCAGTGTTAATTGTGCTGTTTTGGGACTGGTCTCTCTGTGTTAGATCTCAGTGTTAATTGTGCTGTTTTGGGACTGGTCTCTCTGTGTTTGGCCCCACTGTAGGGATCCCTCCCCTGGGTCATGGCCCTTGTGCCTTTGGAGTTCTGTCTTTGCTCTGCGGCTGGGGCTGTGTTTCTAGCCCTTGGTTTGCGCTGCCGATTGATATCTTTGCGTGTGTGTGTGTGTGTGTGTTTGGAACAGGGTAGACCCCGACAGCCCCCTGCACAGCGACCTGCAGGTGCTGAAGGAGAAGGAGGGAATGGACTACATCCTGCTCAACTTCTCCTACAAAGTAAGCCCCTGGCCCTCTCCCTACCGCGTGCGTGCGTGCGTGCGTGCGTGCGTGCGTGCGTGCGTGCGTGCGTGTGTGTGTGCGTGTCATGAAATGTGGAAATGGGCAAAGGCAAGGCAAGGGTTTGTCAAAATTGTTTGCCAAAAAAAAGGAAGTGTAGCAAACCTGCAACTGCAACCCACTTAGACGTTTCCTGTGGTTTGGGTTGTGTTTTACTTCTAAACTCTGTGTGTGTGTCTCTCTCTCTATAGGACAATTTCCCCTTCGATCCTCCGTTTGTGCGGGTTGTCTCTCCTGTCCTGTCTGGAGGGTGAGTATGCATTTCTTTCTCTCTCCCTCCCTCCCTCCCTCTCTCCCTTTCTCCCTTTCTCATTAAGCACTCCTCTTCTGCGGTCAGTGAGTGAGAGGAAGTGTTTGACCCCATACCAGGCCTAACATGCCTGCAACTCTGTTCATGTACGACCCTATTGTTGTACTATTTTGACATGACTTCTAAACGTGGAGACTCTTCTAGAAGATGATTCCTCTTAAGCCCACGAGCTCTCCAGCACGTGTCCACTCACTGAGGCAGGGCTGGTGCTGCTGGGCCTGCTGACCCTGTGGCAGTCTTCATGGATGTACTTATTTCTCTGGGCCTGTGGCAGTCTTCATGGATGTACTTATTTCACTGAGGCAGGGCTGGTGCTGCTGGGCCTGCTGACCCTGTGGCAGTCTTCATGGATGTACTTATTTCTCTGGGCCTGTGGCAGTCTTCATGGATGTACTTATTTCACTGAGGCAGGGCTGGTGCTGTGGCAGTCTTCATGGATGTACTTATTTCTCTTCTCCTGTAGGTATGTCCTTGGGGGAGGTGCCCTGTGCATGGAGCTTCTAACCAAGCAGGTCAGTCCGGCTTTTGGAGATGCTACTGTGTATGGTTATCAGTCTGTTTCATGTCATTTGGGATTAATGTATATTGTGTGTGTGTGTGTGTGGGTGTGTGTGTGTGTATGGGTGTGTTTTACAGGGCTGGAGCAGTGCCTATTCCATTGAGTCTGTCATCATGCAGATCAACGCCACTTTAGTCAAAGGAAAAGCCAGAGTGCAGTTCGGAGCCAATAAAGTGAGCAATGCTACTGCTAAGCTAAACTGCTTTGTGTGTTTGTGTGCGTTTGTGTCACATGTGTGAGGCCAGACAATATCTTCTTCAGAAGCAGTTGTGTGTGTGTGTGTGTGTGTGTGTGCACTTGTACAATGCGAAAATGATTACAATTGTACATTTGTGTGTGTGTGTGTGTGTGTTTTTGTGAGAGTGAATGGGTGGACAAAGTCTTAGGTTTGAATGTCTCCATCAGAAGGTCCCAGTTTGCCATGTAATGTTCCCAATGAGCTGGCAGTGAGGCTGTTGCACTGTGCTGCCGTGCAGAGCTGCTTGTGTGTACGCAGTGAGGCTGTTTGATGGAGAGACAGTCTCCTGTAATCAGTGTGTGTGCGACGCTGACCGCCGTCGGCCTCTAAATGCGTGTGTGTGAGCGGAAACTGAAACCTCAATTGCTACTTTTCAAAAGCGGAGTTAACCTCTGGGATGGACTCTTGCAGTGCCCGCTGTGCTGGTCATTTGAAACTAACGAGTATCCTCTGACATCTCTCTCCTCCAGAACCAATACAATCTTGCCAGAGCACAGCAGTCATACAAATCCCTCGTGCAGATCCATGAAAAGAATGGTGAGTGCTATTTTTACATTTAGTTCCATTCAAACTGCCACTGACTACAATCAAGGTACCATAAAGTTACAGTTCAAGTGCCGTAAAGTTACAGTTCAAGTACCGTAAAGTTACAGTTCAAGTACCGTAAAGTTACAGTTCAAGTACCATAAAGTTACAGTTCAAGTACTGTAAAGGTACAAGAGGCACCAGAGTGCTACGTCTCCACTAGACCGGTGTTTGACCCAAGGGAAGTGAACACAGCCATCTTAACCCCACAGCACTGGCCAGCCTGTGCCCCAGCACTGCTGAGTCATCTTAACCCCACAGCACTGGCCAGCCTGTGCCCCAGCACTGCTGAGTCATCTTAACCCCACAGCACTGGCCAGCCTGTGCCCCAGCACTGCTGAGTCATCTTAACTTGCCACAGCACTGGCCAGCCTGTGCCCCAGCACTGCTGAGTCATCTTAACTTGCCACAGCACTGGCCAGTCTGTGCCCCAGCACTGCTGAGTCATCTTAACTTGCCACAGCACTGGCCAGTCTGTGCCCCAGCACTGCTGAGTCAGGCTGTTTTCCTTCCCTGTAGTGGATCCAGTACTTGGCCTGTGTGTATAGTATACCTTAAAATAACATTTGTTAAACTAGAAATGCAATTCCAAGGAATTACCAGTGCATGAAAATGCAAAAATAGATAGATAATGTAGATATGGTCACTAAGGTGTAGCTTGGGTAAACATAGTGGTTGCATAGTTTACAGAGAGTTGATAGTGTGAAGGTAGACAGTTTAAAGATGAAACATTCCAGTTCTAACTTAACTAATGATTTCTATTCATGTTAAAATGTTGATTAGCTAACTTAGCTAATGATTTCTAGCAGTTTTGCTAAAAATGCTAATTATGCTAGCAATGCTAACTTTACTAACAATGCTAACCAGGTTGATTAGCTAACTTAACCGATGATTTCTAGTAGTAATGCTAAAAATGCTAACTATGCTAACAATGCTAAATTTGCTAACAATGCTAACCAGGTTGATTAGCTAACTTAGTTGATGATGTTTTGCAGTTATGCTAAAAATGCTAACTATGCTAACAATGCTAACTATGCTAACTATGCTAACCATGCTAACTAGCTAACTTGCGAGTGAGGACTTTTATTTTGAAACATTTGTTGCTAGGGTATCCATGGTGGCCACTATCAGGAAACAAGAAGTTACTGCAGTATAATCATGTTGGTTGCTATGGAAACGGTCATAAACGCTTAATTTTAATGGTTGCTATGTTGGTTGCTAGGTACATGGAGGTTTCATGTAGTTGACTGGAGGCATAGTGGATGATAACTGACAGTTGGAATGGTTGAACAGTTCAATAGTTGAGTAGTTTCAATGGTTAAATGATTTAATAGTGTATTATTGCAGTGAGGACTTTTATTTTGAAACAGTTGTGGACAGTGGAAACAGTTAACAGGATATGTAGTCTTCTGAGAGACTGTATGCTTAAAGCCAGAGAAACTGACAGTTGGTGCCCAGGTGGCCGGCCACCTGGCCTAAGATTCTAATTGCTGCCGTGATGTCATAATGAGCAATGTTAAGTCTATGGGGGAAATTGTAATACTTTTTAACTAATAGTTTAAAAAGTATAAAAGTTACAAAGTTGAAAAATACAAAGCACACATGGCATAAGTAAGACCTACGCAACAAAGTTTGAATGAAGTTTTTACGTTAAACGGTTCAAGCTGAATTGCGTGCGTTAGAAGAAGAATAATAAGAAGAAGTTGCGGAAGAAGACTTGGAATAACAGTACAGTGCATTTTCATGCACTGTAATTAACCTCACATTTTTCAGTAGCCATAGGTGTGTAGATTTGAACAATATCTGGCTTGGTTCTTACCGGGGCTTTTATCGCCTGATATATCCAATTTAGTTTACCACACTCGGAGTTTAGTGCTGGCCTGGTGTGTTACCTGTTATCGGCCTTTTCACATTGTACATCAAAGATTCTAGAACAGAACAAGATAGATCACAGGCCGGATAATACGATACGTTGAAGTGCGTTCTATGACTCCATAGGCGCCATTTTGATAAGCTCAGGTGTCGTCACATACGCTGGCTACCGTGGGAATCCTAAGTATGAACTGATCCATCTTGCTCCGCTCTAGAATCTTTGCTGTACATCAACGGCTAGCTCGTCGCTAATCAAAATTCCACTGGAGCTCCCAAGCGGTTTTGTAAATGCAGCCTTACAACAGTGTTTTACAGCTCTTCAAGTCACGCTAAAATGTCATTTTTGGTACATAGGTCATTCAGAGGCACTTATGGTGTGGGTGCTTGCGTTTCTTTACGAATCCTGCGTCTTAGTTTGTATGGAAATTAATATTAAGTTGCACCTACACGGAAGAGGCCGACAATACGCAACATCCGACAATACGTATCGTTCCGATATAGTTTTAACTGTGTGTAGACAGTAAACGGCTTCCTTCACAATCACCTCATTCTGTGTCTCTGTGTGTGTGTGTGTGTGTGTGTGTGTGTGTGTGTGTGTGTGTGTCTGCAGGCTGGTACACACCCCCTAAGGAGGATGGCTAGACGGTGGCGTTGCTGGCGTGAGACCTGGGGCTGGGCTGGGCCGGGTGTGTGTTCATGTCGTTGTCCTTTCTCCCTTCTGATTTTACTCTTAATTAGTTTGCTGACTGGAGCTCTTCAGTGGGGTGACCCCGCCCCCCCCCCCCCTCCACCTCCGCCCACTCACCCCCCACCCCCCCCACCCCCCACCCCCCAGACTGACTTAACCTTTTTTGACCTTGGCAAGAGGACAGTATCAACCACCCCCCCACCCCACCCCAACTGACAACCACATCATGTAACCTCACAAGAAGAACTCTCCCCTCGTTCTCTCTCTCTCTCTCTCTCTCTCTCTCTCTCTCTCTCTCTCTCTCTCTCTCTCTCTCTCTCTCTCTCTCTCTCTCTCTCTCACTTTTTTATTTCCCTCCCTTTTGCGTCAGCAGCGTGGCTGCTGTGATCCCATTGGACAGAACAAGCTCCTTTTTGACTTCAACCATGTTAGTAGTTGTGGACTGGACTTTCCAAGAGAGGAAAAAAGAAAACAAAAAGAAACAAAGAAAGAAAGAAGAAAGGAAAGGCGGTAAAAAGAAACAGACAAGCCCACTCCCCCCCCCCCCCCTCCTGGTGGAAGAGTGGCACCATGGGTAGGGGTGGGGGTTTGGTGAGTGGTGAGTGTGAGCTGAAGAAGGGGACGCTAGCGTATGCTGTGGTTGGCTTCTGTGATGTTCTGTCTATTTGTATGTATGTATTTCCCATACAAAAGCAAGACTACCCCGTATTGGACTAAGATAGACGATGCTCCGAGGCCCCCTGTTCTTGCCTGAGGCCTGAGGCCTGTACTGAAGCCACAGCAGCACGGAGGACACCGAGCATGAGGGGGACAGCAGCTGATCAGGGAAGCACCGTCTGTGGTGGTGGGAGGGGTTGACAACATGGCAGGAAGGAAGGAGATCGCCCTCAACCATTGGCTCGTTCCTCCTCAAGCTTCTGCGTGATTGGCTATACCGCCTGGCGGATGACCAGGCTTAGCAGCGGCAAGGTTTGGTTTCACTCACTGTAAACTGTAGTAGAATTTAACTCCACATTGTAAACATTGTACTTATGAGAATGAATCTTCTTCCTTTTTTCTGTTTTTTTTTTTTTCTTTCTTTCTTTTTTGTTGTCCCTGAGGTGTTCTTACTATATGCGAGTGGGGTGGGGGGGACGGGGTACAGGCTACAGGCTACGTTTGTTTGCTCCTTAGGGCTCTGGACCAGTGGAACTCGACCTTGCATACAGACAAGTACTGCAACTTTGTCAGACATTAAATCTCTCTCTCCTTATGGACGTTAGGAAAGCGATCACATTTAAAGGCGTACCTTCCAAGCCATGTTTTCTTGTGAAGCATTTTCATGACTACTGCTGTTCTTGTTTTGTTTCCTTTTCTTTCGTCTTTGTTTTGTTTTCCGTAACAGATCGAAACGCTCACGTCCCTCAGCTATTTCTCAATGGCTGCGACGCGGCTTTCATCTTAATGCCTACGGCGATCATTCCTCTAACTAACATTGATGGTGTTGCAATAAGCGCAGTCGTGCTGGTGAATTCCTTCACCAGTTCATCACCACGAACACAGGATTTTTAACTCGTTTTTGTTTTGGATTATCCAACTCCTATACAATGATGGCCACGTTTAGGTGACACAGACTTAACAGACCTTCTTTATTAGGCTAATGATTAACACAACGATCTCTGCTAGTGTTTGCGTCATGGGTACTTTCGGCCAGCGGTGGTCATTTGGACTGGAAGAGATCGGGCCGCTTATGAGAGTGGACGGGCAGGTGCGAAGACGACTTGCATCTGTTCCGGTCAGTTTGAGGACCGTGCCGAGTGACCGAGAGCTCTCGATGGACACACACACACGAAGCATTCACGTCCACATTTAATGTGTGCGTAACAGAGAAGCCATCTGTGGATTCCTTGTACACACAACCTGGTTAGTGAAGGTATGTGGTCTTAGTTGTAACACACAACAGAACTCCGCCCTGCGTTCTGTTGCCGGGGCTGGACGCTCAGAGACTCCGTTCATTCCTCCTGGGCAACTTCTAGCGTGTCCTCATAAGGGCTCTGGATTAATTTACCTATCCAAGTGGACAGTCCAGTCGTACAGTCTGTCCCACTGGTGATCATGTAGTCCATCCTAAGATCAGACTTAGCCACTGGTCTGAGGTCAGTGCATTTTAGTTGATTTGACTGACTCTTCACACCCTACAGTGATTTGCCCTGAATCTCCCCACAAACACAAACCGACTTTCACGGATGACGTACCTGAACATGCCCCCAAAAACACACATCATGTAAGACCTATCTAGCGATTGTGCTCTCCTTCCTAACATTGAGGAGTGTTCACCACTCCATTCTGTATGGTTTTTAATATCTCCCCCCCTCTCCAGTATAACTACTACTCCATTAATACTCAAGGAATACTCTCTTGTTGTAGGTGGCCCCAGGAAATGTCCTTTTCCAGTGTTCAGGAAGATTGATTTTTTTATTATTATTATTATTATTATTATTATTATTATGATGATGATGTTTGATTCTCCGAGCACCAATGTGCGGCGAGGGTCCAGGGACAGGCCTTATTTTGTTCTGTGTTGATGGATGTCACTTGGTGGTTCCCTACCCAAGGCTCCTCCTAGAGCTGACTGTTGACATTGCAAGCAACTGTTGTATTAATCCAAACCATCCTGCACCCATCTCCTGCCGCTATTCTTACACACACACACACACACACACACACACACACTCTCTCGTTCAGACTACTGCCCAAACGTACTCGCCCCGAGCGCCCAGACTGGACCCGGAGTGCATCGTCATGGCAACTGCATCTCTCCGAGTCCTTTAGAGTTCCAGTGGTCATCAGTCCTCCTGATGTCCGCTCGTGCGTTCCACGCAGGCCGTTATCTGACTAACCATTGCTGGTGTCCCGCTGTGTGTATGTTGGCTGGGCTGGGCTGGGCTGGGCTGGGCTGGGCCTCCAATATGTTCTGGTTCAGGCGTCTGGCCCTTTGTTGTTATCGGGTGGGTTATGGAGTTAAGCACTGTTAGCATGCGTTTCAATTTTTGTTTTATTTCTTTTTTTTTCTTTTTCTTTTTTTTTTCATTGTAAGCGTAATTTTGACCATGTACAGTAATTTGTAAACTTGCATCAAGTTTATGAATAAAGAATTTTAAGAAATAAATGTTATCATGCCCTCTTGAAGTCCTTTTTTCTTACAATCAAGACAACTTGTAAATGAAAATGCAGTATGTAGTGACTGAATTTTGTAGCCTGGGTGTTCCCATTCTGCCTTGCACGGTGATTTCATTCATGCAGCCAAGGCAGTCTGGAAACTACCGCCCTAATTTTTGCCTGATATAGGGGACCAATCACAGAACAGGGGAGAAGGCAAGACCATGATGAGCTATGCACGGACATTTGATAGACATCCGTGGCGCCTAATAAACGGATCTGGGCATTTTTTCAAATACAAGAAAATGAACGTCTGGTTGCTAGACCACGTCTCATTTGAGAAGTGGTAGGCGCTAGCCAGGCTATGAATTTGGTATCCAGTGGTTGAGAAAAAGCTGTTGTTGTTTACTTGTCCACCAGGTGGCAGCCATGTCAAAGTTTTAGGGAATCTAAAATGGTCTGAAAAGCGTTGAAATCTTGATGAAGTTATAAAGGAAAGCCAAGAGACTTTGCAAATTTAAATGAATTGTGTCAATCCAATTCCTCATGGGGTCCAATGGAACTTATCAGCAAAGAATGGTCTTGGTTGTAGTTGTTCAGAAGTGAGACAGCTGTCTGTTCTGACAGGAACATTGTTCCTCTCATTTCACCATGCATTTCAAAATATTTCATTTAAATGTTTATAAAAATAAATTAAAAGTATATATTCTACAATCTATGGTGCCAAGGCTGTGTTCACACACATTTATGGAAGTTGCAGTACCCCATTATCCACTATAGTGGGGTCACCTGTTGGAACAGGAAGGGGCTATCGCCAAGCTGGGCTTGGCCTCTTGGTTCCAGTGAAAGGAACTCTGAATGCTTCCGTATTAACCAACAGATTTTGGACAATTCCATGTTCCCAACTTTGTGGGAACAGTTTGGAGATGGCCACTTCCTGTTCCAACATGACTACCAGCGTGCCAAGCAAGATCCTTACAGACATGGATGACAGAGTTTGGTGTGGATGAACTTGACTGGCCTGCACAGATTTCTGACCTCAACACAACAGAACACGTTTGGAATGAATTAGAGCGCAGGATTCCCACGGGTCAGGGAATTCCTGGAATATCACTGAATTTCAGGAGAGGCATTTAAAAGTCAGGGAAAGTCAGGGAATCTGGTCAATTTGCATGCACAGTCAGGGAATATCATGGCATTTTATTAACAGTAAATTATGTTATAGCCAAAATCTGCTGCGTATTCGCTTTTCATGTGTGGATGTACCTTTAAAGGTATACTATGCAGGATTGGCGATTTCATCGCCGGTTTCGCTGTCACTTTTCATTTTCGCTCGTTTTATGCTTACATATTTCTCTGCAGAGCTTCCCCTACAGCTTTAGCGTGTATATTTGACAAAACTCCTCAATCGGTCAGTCTGCCGTGCCTTTTCATGAGACTTTACATGACACTTCCTGGAGTAGAGCATGGGTGCGTGCCCGGTGTCTCCTGAAGTTGCAAGTGTGGTTTTACCGCTACAGACCACTAGAGCGGGCAAAAAACACACCGTTCGACCGGTAATGACTCATTTAATCATATATAACAGTATGGAACGAATTGATTAACTGAAAAACGTTGCATAGTATACCTTTAATGTTTTTGTTTTGCCCGAAACATTTCCCGCTCTAAAAATGTGCAACATTCTAGAATGCAATATCTTGGCTGGTGGCGTCACTTCAGGCAAACATGCCGGGGAAATGCCAGTTTCAAGGTCATGGAAATTCTGTTTTATGGTCAGGGAAAGTCAGGGAATTTTAAGTCTGACTTAGAGTGGGATCCCTGAGAGCGGAAACTGAGAGCCAGTCTCCTCGTCCAACATCAGTGTGTGACTTCACAAATGCGATTCTGAAAGAATGGTAAAAAATGCCCATAAACACACACACTCCTAAACCTTGTGGAAAGCCTTCCCAGAAGAGTTGAAGCTGTTGTAGCTGCAAAGGGTGGACCAACATCATGTTAAATCCTATGGATTAAGAATAGGATGTGACTGAAGTTCATGTGGGGGTCGGCAGGTGACCCAATACTTTTGGCAATATAGTGTACATTATAAAGTTGCCAGCTTGGTCTCCTTTTGTGCTGGCCACTAGAGGGCATCATCGGGCTTCGGGAAAGTGTCTTCATCAAGCCCATCTTGCATGAGTGTGTGTGTGTGTGTGTGTTTCCAAGCAACACACCTTAACATCTTCAGAGAGAAAGGTCAGTCCCGTCATAGTCAATGTCTCATCCCAGCCATCTACTGGAGTGGCTGTTGCATGTTGGCTCATCTTTGCTGAGCACTCCAGCATCTCCGACTCCCTCCCCGCCGGGCCCGCCCCACTGCTCACTACATCTGTATCAATATCCAAATGGTCAAGGACGCTGTTCTACTGCCACACAGTAGATCTGTGTAACGCTTACCAGAGACAGTCCCAATGAAGTGAGGTGATGGTGAACTGCGTTTTTTTTTTTATTTCCCCTGTCGTTTAGGCTTTCTGTTGTTTTATCTTTGTTAGCCTGCATTGAAAATAGTTTCCCATCCTTGGTTATCATTCTGTGTCTTGATCTTTTTTACGTTTTGTCACTTCCTCTCTCTGCTCTGCGTGGTCTCTCCTTTCTCTGTATTCGCTCCATGGACTCCATGCACCCCCACTAGCGCTCTGTGCTCTTGAGCAACACTGCTATGTAGAATTGATGATGCATTCTCCCGCCATCTCCAGTAAAGGAAAGGTCAAGGGTCACTTTAGCTTGTGCACAGGCTCTGCTTAGTACAAGTGCAGGCCAGAGTCCTTTAAATTGGGCGGATAAATCTCTGGTGTTTCTGAGCTTCTCTTTAGGATCAAGCTTGACCATCCTATTCTGTCCACTGAAGACCGAGCTTGACCATCCTGTTCTGTCCACTGTAGATCTAGCTTGACCATCCTGTTCTGTCCACTGTGCTCTTGTCTCTGTCACTGCCTCTTTGTGCTCTACATTTTGGGGTGCTGCCAGAGATTTGTGGTTCTATGAATTCTGGGGCCCCTCATAATTGTTCTTTGTAGCCTCTTTGTCCTTGCAGAGCCCTTAGATTCATCCTAAGCCCTGCTCCATCATGTCAAATCAGCTTTGCCTGTAACTGTGTACTTCCGTTCCGTCGTCTCCTATACTCCCTCCCTTTTTTTTTACTCGTCGCTACTCGTTTTTCCATCCCTCCTTTCTGCCCCCTCCGCCCCAGACACAGTGGCGCTGCGCATTAGTGAGTCCTCTTGGCCTCTTTAGTCTGGACGCAGGGCCGGTGCGCATTAGTGAGTCCTCTTGGCCTCTTCAGTCTGGACACAGGGCTGGACGGCCACCATTGAACCCAGACGACCCTTGCTCTTTAAAGGTCGTCTCCGCGGCTGCCCAGCACAGACGACGGCCCGGCCACATCATGCATCATAAAGCATCGATCGTTTTAATCGCTTCCTCCGAGACGCCCGCCGCCATCTGTGCACTCGTACGGCGGCGGCGAGCGAGATCTCGAGCTCCACCGCAGACGAGACGAGAGACAAGAGAGGCCGGCGGAGGTTGCAAGGGTAATTGCTCGTCGTCAAAAGCAGTTCTCCTTTCTGCCATTTTGTGCCTCCATGGGTCGAGGAGTTCCTGCACGACTGACCTGGCTGGATAGAACACAAATATCGTTATCTGTACCCGTAGCTACGCCATGTGACCCTGTGTGTGTGTGTGTGTGTGTGTGTGTGTGTGTGTGTGTGTGTGTGTGTGTGTGTGTGTGTGTGTGTGTGTGTGTGTGTGTAAGTGACCCTGTTCGTCTGTGGCTATCCGTCTGGCTGACACGACAAGGCTGTTTGCAGACAGAATGTTTCGATTTACGTGCACTGATTTGTTTCAACCAAAAGTGACCTACATCTCGGTATGAATGCCAAACCGTAGTTGTGTGTGTTTGTGTGTGTGTGTTTGTGGGTGGGTGGGTGGGTGGGTACCTACATCTCGGTACGAATGCCAAACCCATGATTTGGCTGCACCAAGTACATGTAGGACCTCGCTCTACCCGCTGAGCTATACTACACCGAGATGGAGGAAGGGAGGTGGGAGACAACGGTGGAGGGGGAGGGGGGGGGGTCGCTGAAAAGAACAGGGGGATGAGCAGAGGAGCAGGAAAGAAGAAATGGAGGGAGGGAGGGAGAGAGGGAACGAGGGATGGAGGAAAGGGGAGAGGTGTAGGTCATCTCGGAGCACCACGGGGTTGTGACATTCGCAGTCCTGCATTTCCCCGTGCTGTGGGATTGTCAGCTGTCAGTCAGGCTTGACCCAAGGTCAGCTCCCAGTCACAGGATTGTGGCGGGTCGTGTGTGTGTGTGTGTGTGTGTGTGTGTGGACGGACCAGGAAGCAGGCTGTAGTCGATGGTGGAGGTGATAAATCTAAGGATTAACACTATAGCACTCCTCCCTCTCTATCGCTTCTCAATCTCTCGTTCATTTCTCTCTCTCTCCCTCTCCATCACCCTCTCCCTCGTCCCCGAAGTTAATCTGTGGAGTACGAGAGTGACATGGCTGTGGCCCCCGGGCCTGTGTGTGAGAGATAGCGAGGACAGGCTAGGGGAGAGGTGTGTGTGTGTGTGTGTGTGTGTGGACACCTGTGTTTGCTCTGGGGCTAATTCACCTCCTTTATCTGCAGCAGAGGACTCGGCGCTCTGGAGAATAACATCAAATTGAATTTTCCTATTCTCCTCTCTTCTATCGCTATCACTCTGCCATTCACACTATCCTCCACTATATCTTAATCTCTCTCTCTCTCTCTCTCTCTCTCTCTCTCTCTCTCCCATCGCTGGTCACTGTGTTCAGAGTGATGGTTTAATACCAGTAATTACAGAAGTGTAGTGATGATGAGCTGTGTGTGTGTGTATGTGTGTGTGTGTGTGTGTGTGTGTGTGTGATGATGGCTAATCTCTCTGGTGGTGCACCCTGGGACTGGTTCCTGTTCATATAATACTCTTCCGCCTCCGCCTCCTCAGTCTGTCTCTCTCTCACTCTCTCTTTTGTTTCTTCTGTCCACCCTCTGTCATGTTCTGTTTCACTTGCGCTATCTCTCCCCTAACCTGAGCTTGGAAGGAAGCCAGCAGCTGTGTGTGTGTGTGTGTGTGTGTGTGTGTGTGTGTGTGTGTGTGTGTGTGTGTGTGTGTGTGTGTGTGTGTGTGTGTGTGTGTGTGTGTGTGTGTGTGTGTGTGTGTGTGTGTGTTTGTCTGTGTTTGTGTTGTCTGCGTATGTCTCTGATTAGGCATTCTCCAACCGTATTGTCGAGTCTTGCTATTTATCACAAAGTGCTTGTTTGACACAAGAACACACACACACACACACACACGGGCCCATCCCTGCTGCATCATTTGTAAAATGAGTGCCGTGGTGTTCAGCTTGAGCAGGTTGGTGTCTCTCAATTTTCTCCTGAAGTTCCTCTGCTCGAGCTGAGTGTGCGTGAGTGTGCGTGAGTGTGTGTGTGTGTGTGTGTGTGTGTGTGTGTGAATCCAGGTGTAAAGGAGAACTGGGAGAGGGAAATGGGTAGAGAAAGGTGGCGTGTGTGTGTGTGTGTGTGTGTGTGTGTGTGTGAGAGAGAGAGGAAGAGAGGGCGGAGACTAAATATATGGTGTTGTATGGAGTGTTTTGAAGGATCTATTTCTTGAAGTGGAATCACTCCTCTAAGCGTTGTTTTCACATTGCCAGCATAGAGATACCTGGTTGCTTTTCTGGTGAGTACAGTGAGTGAAAACCTTGCCTCTGAGTGGGCATGTGAAATTCTTAATCTTCACTTTGTAGTAGTTGGGAAGAGACAACACACACACACACACACACACACACACACACACACACACACACACACACACACACACACACACACACACACACCATCTCTCTAGCTATCTAGATCATGCTGAGGATGTTTAAAGCGGAAAGAGGAGCACTAGCACATCCACTCTCTCTCTCTCTCGTGTGTGTGTGTGTGTGTGTGTGTGTGAACTGTGTGTTCATGCATGTGTGTACACTTTAGTCTGCAGAGCACATGTGGGGACACTTTTGACAGAATATATAGCCTCTCCCTCTGGAATCATTTATCACTCGTGTGATGTGTGTGCCCCCATGTGTCTCTGGTTATGCACAGCACAGGCCAGCAGTGGATCCTCTTGGAGGAGGCCTCAGCCTTTAAACACCATGTGAAGTTCCTAATTGGACACAGTGGCCACGGCAGCTATTTGAGAAGCCATTTTCTTGTGCAGGTTTTCATGGCGACAAACAAAGGGGCTTTTACACAGACTCTGAGTGCTTTAGATGGCACACATTGGGCCATGGCCTATTGCTTCGGGCTTGTAACCGGAGGGTTGCCGGTTCGATCCCCGACCAGTCCATGGCTCAAGTGCCCTTGAGCAAGGCACCTAACCCCTCACTGCTCCCCGAGCGCCGCTGGTTGAGCAGGCAGCTCACTGCTCTGGGTTAGTGTGTGTTTCACCTCACTGTGTGTTCGCTGTGTGTGTTCACTAATTCGGTAAAATTGGGTTAAATGCAGCGAACGAATTTCCCTCACAGGATCAAAAAAGGATATATAGTTATACTTATACTTATATACACACACGTGGCTCTCATCATCAGTCTCTAAGTTCTTCAGATATGACACACACACACACACACACACACACACACACACACACACACACACACACACACAGGGGTTGTCCATCAGTAATGGCCGCTGGCTTGTGCTGTCTCTGAGAATGGCTTCCTCTAAGATGGAGGTTTACAGTGTAGCAGAGGAAGGGTCCTGCTTTAGTGGGACTGTGCTGTTAACCTTCACAAATATCAGATTGTGCATAATGGCACACTGAATGTTTAACACACACACACACACACACACACACACACACACACACACGCACAGAGTTATGCATACAGATAATTGCCAGAGTTGGATCCAGAGTGATGGCTAGGTTTTATACCCTCTGATTAAAATCTTGTTTTTCTATCTTTTCTTCTCACATTTGAATAAATATTACATGTGCCCCCCCCCCCCCCCCCCCCTTCATCAGTAGGAGTCAACGGAAACTTATTTTATTCCATTACAAATAACCGCATCAGCATTTCCTGGCCGTGTAATTGCAGAAGGCGTCGTCGAGAGGGTGACCTTCACTGGCGGCTTCCGTGTTGGTGTTGCGTTTCATAAATTTACTTCAAATATATTCATGCATTGCATAGCTTCTCTCTCTCTCTCTCTCTCTCTACATCCCTCTCTCTCTCTCTCTCTCTCTCCATCCCTCTCTCTCCCCATTGCCCCAGTCCCAATCAGGAGATGGGAAGCATACATTATCCTGAAAGGCCAGCCTGGCAATTCCATTTTTTCCTCTTTCTGCTCATGCGTAAATATTAATGGCGTATCAATCTGCATTTCATATTGAGCTCTCAAAGTTTGAGACGCAGAGAGAGAGAGAGAGAGAGAGACAGTGATAGATTGGTTAACCCGTTCAGGGCACCCTTCCGGGAAGAGAGGATTGATGAGGAACGACACATAACCCCCCCAGCCCACCCCCTGTCTCCGGGTTGCCTGTGGCGTTTAATGTGGTCTGTCCATCTGCGTCTGCTGGGCCTCATCCTGCCGGCGGGGATCAGCTTTAATGGGATGCCCACACACACACACACACACACACACACACACACACACACACACACACACACACGCTGTCTACATCCCCACCAGTTGCTCCTGCACAGCTCATGATCATAGACAGGCACCAGTGCTGTGGTCTGTTGCTCTGAGATGATGATCACAGACAGGCACCAGTGCTGTGGTCTGTTGCTCTGAGATGATGATCACAGACAGGCACCAGTGCTGTGGTCTGTTGCTCCTGCACAGCTCATAGGGGTGTAAAAAATAACCGATACATATCGATATTCGTTTTTAACCTGTAAAAGACGACTACATCGATGCATCAAGCCTCGTTTCGAATTTTTCATGACATGAATCGGTTATTGTTTCGATTTAAAAGAAACAAATCGGTTCACATTCGCAAGCGTTTCTGACTTGACCGTCTCTTATGAAATACTCGATTTCCTGGCCTGGTGCGTGGCTGTGTGCATCCCAATTTTGATTTGAGAACAATGACAGCCTCTCATTGGTCAAAGATGGCATAGCCTATCACGTTCTTCTATCCATTCCAACGAAACGTGCCCTTGACGTGCCTAAGGAATGAGATGCTAGTCTTCCTCAGAAAAGAATTCTGACAACTCCGAACCTATATTCAACGCGCCGGCGAAACTTAAATCCAAAGTTTGGAAGTCGTTTGGCTTTTTCAAAAGAGAAGGTCTCTTTATATGGCTCTGGTTCTATCTCTCCCGTTGTCAAGCGGGCATATCCCAGGATTCTGATTAACTTTAACTTTGAAAGATCGCTACTTTTATAGCCTACATGGCATCCAACTAGCTACAATCCACCTCCGTCATATGCTACAATGCTACTATGGTTCTGCACGTCTGTATTTCAGCTTGGATGCAACGTGACAGTTCATTTAAACTTCGCAACGAGTTTGGCGAATTAATATTCAAGTGTGATACGGGAACTACTTCAAAGGTAGCAGGTTATACGAAGTTAATGGCCACCCCATCAGCCAATCAGAGAAGAGAATTTCATTGTTGAGGGAGATAAGCAGAGAATCATTTATTCTTTTACATGAGAAAAGGCCAAGGGCAAAGCACTGCTTTATTTTCTTTTGTAACGACACCTCTTTTTTTATGCAACATATACAGAGATATGTGTTTCTTCTGTTTATTTCTTTATGGTGTCCTCAGTGTGTGCCATTACTAAAATATTATATGAAAAACCTCACCTTTTCACAATAAAATGTTTTGTCATGTTCATACATCAAGTTGTTTGTCCTATTGATAACCATTAACTTGATCATGTAAAATGTGCACAATTGTAAAGTGAATGTGCACAATGAAAAATGACTTTCAGAATGCTTTCGATTATTGAACCGCATCGAATTGCATCGAATCGCATCGAATTGAATCGTACCGAATCGTTTGCTATTAACATGTATCTTTTTTTGAATCGTATCGTGACAATGTATCTAGATGCGAATCGTATCGTCTTTCACATGAGAGATTCACACCCCTAACAGCTCATGATCACAGACAGGCACCAGTCCTGTGGTCTGTTGCTCCGAGATGATGATCACAGACAGGCACCAGTGCTGTGGTCTGTTGCTCCTGCACAGCTCATGATCACAGACAGGCACCAGTGCTGTGGTCTGTTGCTCCTGCACAGCTCATGATCACAGACAGGCACCAGTGCTGTGGTCTGTTGCTCCTGCACAGCTCATGATCACAGACAGGCACCAGTGATGTGGTACACTGCATCCAACAGGCTCAGGCTTAGAGCCGCAGTCATACGCCATCTCAAACCCAGAACATGTTTAGTCAGATTCAGCGAGCATCTCCTCCCAGTCCGTGAGCTGCCCATCCTGTGAGTAAACTGTTGAACAGTAAAAACATCTTCTCTGTAGGAAGCCCAGGATCTGAACGGCAAACAAACAAACAAGAAGAAGAGGACAGCCTGTCCCCCAAACCAAAGCCAAAGTGTGTGGGGTTCCTCTGGGAGTACTGAAGGGATGGGTAAGCTACTCTGGTGGGTTTTGTCTGGTTAGGGTGACCACCTCCAGTCAGACAAAATGTGGGACAAGTAGCATGGTAAAGAGGGACAATGTGGGACAGGGACAGACATCAACTTTAAACTTAAGATATATTGCCAGATCTAATTTACTAAACAACATTTTTTTTAATCTACCGACATAAGATTTAAGGCACTACCTATAGGCTAAAAGACAAAACATTAATTTTGCAACGTCTCATCTTTATTGGGACTATCAAAATTGTCAGCTGTCCAAGGGACCAGGCATTATGCAGCTGAAAGAATGCACTCAGTGAATCAAATTCACCTTAAAATACAACACACAAAAAAATATTAGACCCACCTAGCCTAAGTTCAACAAAATATAAGGCCTAGTCTATACAGTGCAAAATGTTGAGGCTTGCATAGAAAGTTGAACTATTTCGGTGCAAATAGGTAAACCAGAATCTTTTCTGATTTGCCTGTTTCTCTGATGTGCTTTTTATTATCCGCCAAGGAGGCTATTTTCATCGGGGCTTGTTTGTCTGTTTGTTTGTCTGTCTGTCTGTTGGTTCGCAAGATAACTCAAAAAGTTATGGATGGAATTTTCAGGAAAGGTCTGAAATGACCCACGGAACAAGCGATTAAATGGGAGTAATCCAGGAGGCGGTTGTGTTTTCGCTTGGCTTAGGTCTGCGCTCTCGGAGTGTTTTTCTAGTTTTAGGACTCACTTGCACCATGTCGCTTCACATCGTATTCTCCACCATGCCCCAGAGAAAAACGCAAATGCAAAATGCCCTCTCTGCTTCGCCGTCTACAGGTCTTTGCCAAGAGTATATGTTGCGGTCCATTCGCTAAAAGTGCATCTTCTCTTTCTCGTGGCCACACGCCATGGCTGCTTAACCTGACCGAAGAGCGCGCTCTCCAATTTGAGATCTTTGACAACGTTGCGGAGGCGTCGTGCACTAGGCAACAGTTTGATTGACGTACGACTCAGCCTATCGACTACCGATTGTATTGCTCTCCTTTGAACTATTGGACATAAGTTAACACTACGCCTATGGGCGTATCTGTGTATTTATTTTCAATTGGCCAGGGTCGAACGAAAAAGCGGGACAGATGCTCAATTTGCGTGAGGCGGGACAAAGGGTAAAATTGCTGTACAGTACAACGTAAAGCGGGACAGGTGGTCACCCTACCTGGGTTAAGGAGAAACTATGCAGGATTGGCGATTTCATCTCCGGTTTCGGTTTCGCTTTTCGTTTTCACTCGTTTTATGCTTGCATATTTCTCTTCAGAGCTTCCCCTACAGCTTTAGCGTGTCTATTTATACATATATAGGCTGTATATATATGTATAAATCGCAAGCATTATTCTTCTTGTTCCTTACGCGTCTCAGCCTTCCAGATGTAAACAAGGAGCAATCGTCTCCTGCAGAAACTGCAAGGTCGCAATAGCGGATAGGGACACTGGGGGCGGGAGGAAATATTACTGTTTTCGATGAAACTGGTCAGTCAAGCAAAACAAAGATTTCTGAGCGATTTTATGACTATGAAAAAGTTGCATAGGGTCTCTTTAAAATATAATGTACGCTGTTTTGGTGTCTGCTGAGAAATGTAAATCTAAACATAAACAAGAGCTTCACTATGCGCAGTCGCTCAGCTCACCTTTAAACGCTTCACTACGCGCAGTCGCTCAGCGCACCTTTAACCGCTTCACTACGCGCAGCGCACCTTTAAACGCTTCACTACGTGCAGTCGCTCAGCTCACCTTTAAACGCTTCACTACGCGCAGTCGCTCAGCGCACCTTTAAACGCTTCACTACGCGCAGCGCACCTTTAAACGCTTCACTACGTGCAGCTCACCTTTAAACGCTTCACTACGCGCAGTCGCGCAGCTCACCTTTAAGCGCTTCACTACGCGCAGCTCACCTTTAAACGCTTCACTACGCGCAGTCGCTCAGCTCACCTTTAAACGCTTCACTACGTGCAGTCGTGCAGCTCACCTTTAAACGCTTCACTACGCGCAGCTCACCTTTAAACGCTTCACTACGTGCAGTCGCGCAGCTCACCTTTAAACGCTTCACTACGCGCAGTCGCTCAGCGCACCTTTAAACGCTTCACTACGCGCAGCGCACCTTTAAACGCTTCACTACGCGCAGTCGCTCAGCGCACCTTTAAACGCTTCACTATGTGCAGTCGCTCAGCGCACCTTTAAACACTTCACTACGCGCAGCGCACCTTTAAACGCTTCACTACGCGCAGCGCACCTTTAAACGCTTCACTACGTGCAGTCGCTCAGCGCACCTTTAAACGCTTCACTACGCGCAGTCGCTCAGCGCACCTTTAAATGCTTCACTCCGTGCAGTGCACCTTTATGCTGCTGAGGAAAATGCACAACTTGGATCACTGCTCTGTCTCTCTGCATCGTTATCTTTCCGTTTTGAGCCGCAAATCGATTTCTGTGTGAGTGTGTGTAGGAGGGGTGTGTGTGGTGGGGGTAAAATTGTTTTGGAGCAGCGCATCTGTTGAAGTCAAAATGTAAATCCTCCAAGGGCAAACGATTAGCAGAGCCAGTGGCTCAGGGATGAGAAATAAGACCAAGCTTTGCCATAATAATATTGCCAACCCTGCTGTGTTTGATGGCACCCATGAGCGAGCCGTGTTTACAATGCAGACAATACTGCTTTAGGCACCAAAACACACAGGCCAATTATGATAACCAGACCTGGCCGTAAACACACACGGTCACTACGATCGGCACGGAGCTCTCGCAATGTTTATAAGCCAAGTCGTCCTTACACACACACACACCGGCCGCCGCCGTGGCAACGGACTCCTGACGGGTGTGTGCGCTCGGCGTGGAGATTAGCCGCCGGTGTGAGTCGATGGGGTGCCGGGAGCCTATGGATTTCCACCGGAGAGCTTATAATTCATCCTGGATACTTACTCAATACTCACCCAGGATGCTCTGGAGAAGAAAGGCCCATCAAAGAGCAAGTGAGGTGGACACACACACACACACACACACACACACACACACACACACAGAGAAATTAGCAAAGCAACATGTACTATATAGTGTAGCAATATACGTAGTCAAGTCATTTTATTTGTATAGCGCATTAAACATGCACAGAGTGCAACCCAAAGCACTCCAATGCTTGTTTGGACTGGACTAGAATTGTGTGTGTGTTTGTGTGTGTGTGTGTAGGGTGGCTGGTTGGGTGGGGGTGTGCAGTGTTGACTGAGGATTGCTTACCTCTGTAGTGAGCTGTGTCGATAGACCAGCCCCTATGGCAGCACACACGCATGCGAGTCGATCCGTGGCGGTGGGCAACGATCAGGCTGGAGACGGCCATCTGTCTTACTGAGTCTCCCGCCGGCCCCATGCCGCGAAGCGCCCGGACCCGGCCCATGTATCGCCCCGCCATCGATCTGGGCTCAAGAGCTCCGTCCTCTCCACTCACTCTCACCGGGCGCTCGCCAATGCGCGAGGTCAAGACCCGTAGATCATATAGATCATCCCACCGCTACGCACGTGCTGCATCTGCATTCATTCATTCATTCATTCATTCATTCATTCATTCATTCATTCATTCATTCATTCATTCATTCATTCAGGTAGGTAGGTAGGTAGGTTGGTAGGTATTCCCAAACTGTGGCACGCACCCCACCGCTGGTACGTGAGCTACTTCCAGGGGGTACGTGTGAGATGAAAATGGCTATGACAGAAAGGTGTTAAGAATTATCAGCACAGGGTCCGGTGTGTCCAGTCCAGCAGTCCTCAGCACAGGGTCCAGTCCAGCAGTCCTCAGCACAGGGTCCACTCCAGCAGCCCTCAGCACAGGGTCCAGTGTCCAGCAGGCCTCAGCACAGGGTCCAGTCCAGCAGGCCTCAGCACAGGGTCCAGTGTGTCCAGTCCAGCAGGCCTCAGCACAGGGTCCAGTCCAGCACAGTCCAGCAGCCCTCAGCACAGGGTCCAGTGTCCAGCAGGCCTCAGCACAGGGTCCAGTACAGCAGCCCTCAGCACAGGGTCCAGTGTCCAGCAGGCCTCAGCACAGGGTCCAGTCCAGCACAGGGTCCAGTCCAGCAGTCCTCAGCACAGGGTCCAGTCCAGCAGTGCCTCAGCACAGGGTCCAGTCCAGCAGTCCTCAGCACAGGGTCCGGTGTGTCCAGTCCAGCAGGCCTCAGCACAGGGTCCAGATGGATGCCACAGCGCTGCTCCGGGGCCACATTTGTCACCCAGTGGGGGACCCATTTCAGCGTGGCGCGTGGCGTGACCTGGAAGCACATGTCCTCCATCATGGCTCTGAGTCTGGGGGCTGGAGGCCGGGGGGCTGCAGTGAGGAGAGTCGGGGCTCAGCGCCTCAGGCCGGGGTGATGGAGCACCTCTGAGTCTCATCAGGAACAGCCAACATCTGCTGCTGCCGCTGCACACCTCCATCAGCTCCATCAGGGAGGGAGGCAGAGGAGAGAGACCGTCTAGAGAGAGAGAAAGAGAGAGAGAGTGAGCAGGTGCAAAATATATTGACTTCAAATTCAGATATTGGCATTAAAACAGGGTGGATGCACAGTGTTAAAGGAGAGAGATGCTGATGGAATGATCAAACATCAGAGAGAAACAGACGGCCATTCTCTGAGCAGTGATCAGATCAGAGTGAATCCTCTCCTCCTCTCCTTCTCTTCCATATCTCCCTCTCCTCTTTCTCTTCCATATCTCCCTCTCCTCTTTCTCTTCCATATCTCCTCCTCTCCTCTCCTCTTCCATATCTCCCTCTCCTCTTTCTCTTTCATATCTCCTCCTCACCCCTCCTCTCCTTCTCTTCCACGTCTCCTGACCTCTCCTCTCCTTCTCCCTCTCCTCCTCCTCTCCTCCTCCTCTTCCTTTACTCCTCTCAGCTCAGAGTAGAGGTGAACCCACTCCTCCGCCCTGATGAGACAGCTGCAGGTGAGACTGAGAGGGAGTCTGCGGGGGACTGGCAGGGGGCTGCGCCTGATGAATGAGCTGGCAATCCTGCTTAAATAGCCCCCTTTACACCTCCAGATGAGCAGGGGGAGAGAGGAGGGAGGGAGGGAGGAAGCGAGCGGATATGTGAAGAGAGATAGGGAAATCTGACGGCAATGAGATGGCAATCCTGCTCAAATTGTCACCCTTACATCATCACAGACAAGAGGAGCAAGCGAGAGAGGGAGAGAGGAGCATCTCAGAACGAGTGAATGGACAAGAGAGAGGGAGAGAAAAAGAGAGAGAAGGATGTCAGAGCAAGTGAATAGACAGGAGAGAGAAAGAGAGAAAAAGAGAGAGAGAAGGATCTCAGAGCGAGTGAATGGACAGGAGAGAGAGAATAAAAGCGGCGTTGAGAGCGAGCGCTCGGCGCTACAGCGTGACTGGCGTAGGCGAGTTCACGGGGTCGGCGCTGTCACTGAGATTGCTTTTCTGCGTGTTTGAATGAGCGCAGATGAGGGCTCCAAATTGAACAGGAAGGTAATCTCCTGCTGAAGTCGCGCTCACAAAGAGAAACGGATGACCGCGGGGGGGAAATGGCGCCTCCACACACGCACCATCACGTCTTTGTTCTTATCAGTGGCGGGGAACACAAATGAAAATCCCTCTTATCAACGCCCCCCTTCCCCTCCCCAGGCCGGCGACTGGAGAGCAGAGCAAGATGGATACCTGCAGCTACACTTCACCTTGCTGTTTCCACAGCCAGCTGTTTTTTCAAGGCACTGTTTTCAGTTATTGCACCACAGTGTTATCACCACTATTCAAGGACAACTCTCTCCCTCTCTCCCCCTCTCTCTCTCTCTTTCCCTCTCTCCCCCTCTCTTTCTACCCCCCCTCTCTCTCTCTCCCTCTCTCTCTCCCTCTCTCTCTCTCTCCTCTCTCTCTCTCTCTCTCCCTCTCTCTCTCCCCCCTTTCTCTCTCTCCCTCTCTCTCTCCCCCTTTTTCTCTCCTCTCTCTCCCTCTCTCTGTAATGATGTAATGGCTGTGAGGCCGTGTGACAGGTGTGTGTGAGTTAGAGGCATGGCCCTGCTGAGTGTGTGTGTGTGTGTGTGTGTGTGTGACAGGTGTGTGTGTGTTAGAGGCATGGCCCTGCTGAGTGTGTGTGTGTGTGTGTGTGTGTGTGTGTGTGTGTGTGTGTGTGTGTGTGTGTGACAGGTGTGTGTGTGTTAGAGGCATGGCCCTGCTAATCCTGCTCTCCTGGAGGACACATCTGTCTGTGGTGACACCAGCGCCTTTCTGTTCAGCAGCCACCAACAGCAGGCAAAGCCCACGGGGAACAGCCTTGTAAACAGATAACCCTGAGATAACTCTCTGATCTTATCTCTGTGTGTGTGTGTGTGTGTGTGTGTGTGTGTGAATGTGAATAAACTCCCTCCTGATGTGTGTAGCATTATGAAATGCCAGACTCCATTCATCAGCAGATGAAAGAGCTGTTCCTCCTCCTGGGCCGACGCAGACACCACGAGACTGTGAAGCCGCTGTTCCTCCTCCTGGGCCGACGCAGACACAACGAGACTGTGAAGCCGCTGACTGTGGACGCTGGAACGCTGCTGACCTGTAGTGTCCTCGCAGGCCACTCCTCCTGCATCCTCCACAACGCAGCGTTCTCTGGCCTCTATTGTATTGCATTGGCTGAGCTAATACAACATGTATCCGTGGCTGCCCAAGGACATATATTTCCCCCCCTCGGGGCCGGCTTCCTGAACCCTAATTAGAAGCGGCTCCTCGGGGCTGTTTCACTTTAGCGTGAAATATACGTGCCGCGCTGCGCACTGCTCCTGACAGCGTCTCGCTTTGAGGCTCTTCATTTCCGCGCCGGCGGATGAATTATGCCGCCAAACAGCAGCGCGTGCTGCCAAGCTTTTTCTGCAGCGTATGGAAGATGAGGACGGCGTGACTCCTTGGCCTCTGTCGTCATTAATCACCAGCGAGGACACACACGCACACACACACACACACACTTCCCCTGGTCCAATAAGGGAGGAAGCCCTTCATCTGAGGAGAAGCAAAGACTAATGGCTGAAGGGGAGTAGAGGGAAGAGAGGAGAGGAGGTGGTGAAGATGGGGGGAGGAGACGGAAAGCAAGAGAAATAGAGAGCAGTGCAGAGGAGGAGAGAGGAGAGGGGGATAGAGGAGTGGACAAGTGAAGAGTTGGAATAGTGGGAATGCAAGTGTAACAGGGTTGGAATGGTCAGAATGGAAGTGTAACAGGGTTGGAACAGTAGGGATGGGAGTGTAACAGGGTTGGAACGGTCAGAATGGAAGTGTAAGAGGGTCTCTGAAGAGGAAGTGACCTCAGGAGAAGACACTACAGAAGAAGAGAAAGAATCACAGAACGCAAGAGAGGAGGGAGAGATAGAGGACTCATTCATACAGCCCTTCATGTGAAGGATGAAGACACATTTAAGTTCTTTATAAAAAGGCGTTTTCCGTTATGAGGTCGTAAACCATGTACTGAATAAATGAATGTAATTTAAACATATCCGCGGCCACCTTGAGGCGTACGCGTACATTATCGAGGGAACAACTCCGAGAGTAATGTATTATTTATGCAATATTTACATTAAATGTCGAGGTGAGAGCAAAGAGGAAGTGCTGTCGTGATAACAAGAGGCTGGAGGGAAATGAGGGGGGGGGGGGGTTGAGGGGGAGAGAGGCCATCAGAGAGACAGGAGAGGAATGGGAGGGGAAAAGGAGGATGAGAGGAGAAGAGAGCACTTGAGGAGACAAAAGGTAAACGGAGGCAGACAGGATAGGAGTAGAGGAGGTAAGCAGAGAGAGAGGAGAGGAGGTGGAGGAGAGACAGATACAGAGAAGAGAAGAGGAGCAGAGAGAGAAGAGGTGGAGGAGAGATACACAGAGAGGAGAAGAGGAGCAGAGAGGAGAGGAGATGGAGGAGAGACAGATACAGAGAAGAGGAGCAGAGATGGAGGGAGAGACATACACAGAGAGGAACAGTGAAAAGAGGAGCAGAGAGGAGAAGAGATGGAGGAGGAAGAAGACAAGAGTGACTAAGCAGGAGTGAATGAGGATGGAGAAGGCTGTGGAAGGGAGGCCAATAGAATGGGAGATGCAGGTCAATATAGGAGAGCGCTGGAGAGAGTGTGTGGACAGAGACAAGGTCATGTGACCACACAGAGAGAGCAATGGGAGGGTAATAGCAAGGAGAGGAGTGGAGAGGAGAGGAGATGAGGGGAGAGGAGAGAGGAGATAGGGGAGAGGAGAGGGGAGATGAGATGAGGGGAGAGGAGAGAGGAGATGAGTGCTTGAGGAGAGCACCTGAGGGAGAGACGGGGCAACAGGAGAGGGTAGATAGAGGCCAGGCTAGAGAGATGAAGAGGGACATTTAATGCTTTTGTCCCTTTTAACAGCTGAAGAGGAACAGGGTGGAGAGCAAGGGAGAGGAGAGGAGAGGAGTGCTGGAGGAGATGAACGGCCCACATGGGGAGATGGAGAGGGAGGCGGAGGCGGGGGGGGGGGGGGGCTGCAGGGGAGGAGGGAGGTCCTCCTCAATCACAGCTGTACCCCCAGTCTCCTGCCGCCTCCTCCTACAGGGCTAAACGCCTCCCATCAGGAGAGAGAGAGAGAGAGAGAGAGAGAGGGAGAGAGAGAGAGAGAGAGAGAAAGGGAGAGACATTATTCATCTCAAGCCACCGCAGGCTACACTCTCCTCTCCACATTCTCCTCCACTCGATGGCTTCTCCAGTCAGGCTGTTTTCCCTCTTCTCCGTGTTTATTGTGTTCCTCTCGTCTCCGCGGCGATGTTTACATCTGCCTGTTTTATCTCTCTTCACTCCGTTTGTTTTTAATTAGCTCGTCTCTCCGTCTCTCCGCCGTATGTTGTTCTTTTGTTAGTGTGCAGTCTGGCTGAAGCGCTCTCTCAGACTGGCACACAATACAGCCAAGCTCATCATAGTCATTATTTTCCTGATTCTTAAGATTACGATTTGTAGTAATCACATTAAACACATCAAAAACACTGCTTAACTGATTTTAATGACTTGTTCACGTGTAACTTTATTTTGTAGCTTTACTTGTTTTTGTTTGGGTTTGTCGGTGTAGTATGCAGATTTTGCTATAGATCTTGTTTTGTTGCTGTCCTGAAAGTCAGTCAAAGTTTTATTTTTCATTTCAATTGCCCACCTGCTCAGTAAAACACACACACACACACACACACACACACACACACACACACACACACACACACACACACACACACACACACACACACACACACACACACACAACCTAACCCTGTGGTTTACCCTTGTCTGATGCTGAATGGGATGGCAAAGCTATGATTACGGTCTAAAAGGCCTGCTGAGAGTAGCCGTTAAAACAGCCCTGCTGCTGCTGGACTCTGCTCTGTTATTCCCGCAGGTGGACACTGCTCCGAGGCCTCTACTGCCCCTCTCGTCCAGATCTGACACCCAGATGCCCTCTGTGTTCCAGCCCAGCCGTGACTCACCTGTAATCAGGCAGGTGCTGGGGCAACACCAGGCCTCCTGATGGGGTGGTGGGGCAACACCAGGCCTCCTGATGGGGGTGCTGTGGAAACACATTCCTTTTAAC
>NC_085014.1:6506189-6508689 GCF_963854185.1 Sardina pilchardus
TCTCTCTCTTTCAATTCACTTCACTAGCATGCAGAATTTAAGGGAAATTTAATTACCAAAACAAACTCTTACTCTCAGAATCACCCTGAAAATCTCTCTCTCTCTCTCTCTCTCTCTCTCTCTCTCGCTCTCTCTGTTGTGTTACTGGCAGACCCTCTGAGCATACATGTGCACAGGCCATTGTAGAAATGTAATGTATTTATGATAGACAATGTTCATGTTTCATAATGCTATAGATCTTCCATGCTTGTCACACACATCAGGTCAATACTCCCCCTGAAGACATAGCCATCTATATGCAGGCACTGTACACAAACTGTGTTTTCAGGGGTTATGGAAATCAATTCCTGCCTCCATTAATTTTGATTACATTTTCTTCTTCTTCAACTTTGTTCTTATTGCAATTACAGCGCACTGAGCCACTGTTCTCATGAGTGGGCTCCGCTGCTGTGGAAGTGGATGGAGTGGCGGCTCACTGCTCAATCATCCATCGGCTACTCCTCCCTGCCGCTGGCGCATCGATCCCTGGCTGCCGCTGGAACCATTTCTCAAATTCCAGACGCCAGTAAACTTGTCCCCCCCGTCAACACTGTCCCCACTGATCACGCACACACACACACACACACACACACACACACACACACACACACACACACACACACACACACACGCATGCACGCACACACACACACACACACACACACACACACACACACACACACACACACACACACACACACACACACACACACACACACACACACACACACACACACACAACACCCTGTGTTCAGAAGACACCTAGGCAACAATAATCACACACTGATAATCTGAAGACACCTAGGCATCAATAATCACACACTGATAATCTGAAGACACCTAGGCATCAATAATCACACACTGATAATCTTAGGACACCTATCAATAATCACACACTGATACCCAGGACTATTAATCTATCTGCATTCAGAAGTGGAGCAATTAGTGGCTGGTGTTCTGGGAAAGGCACACCCACTCGATCTCCCTTAATGCATGCTGACATCAGAGCCTGTGATTTATCCCTTCTGAATGGGCTCTTAGGCCAAATTAAAAAGCTGATGCCCACGCCAGCCCAGTCGATAGCCTGTGTCCGCCTGCCAAACATTTATGAGATTGTCGTTAAAAAAGACAGAGAGAGAGAAGGAGAGAGATAGAGAGAGAGAAGGAGAGAGAGAGAGAGAGAGAGAGAGAGAGAGAGAGACGGAGCTTAGTCTTAATACCGGCGGAGCAAAGATCTGTAGTTATATTGATGAAGTCTGCCAAAGCACACATTCCATCAGTCTTTATATGGCGCAGGTCTGTCCTCCGCCCATGACGATACACTTTGCTAATCGATGGCGTGGCCGCCGCAGGGTGGACCAGGGGGCGGTGGGGTCGATCGGCTCCGCTCTCGGACGGATACACACATGCGTCATGCCATGTCCACTCCATCATACGCCATGTGCATTAGCCTAGACAGGGCCGCATGCATTTAGCCTTCCTCTGTGTGTGTGTGTGTGTGTGTGTGTCTGCTGGGTGTGCATATTTATATGACCTAAACATCTGTGCTGTCTGTTGTCTGCATGTAGCCTGGCAAGCCAAACTACACAGAAATGTATAGTCTGGGGTCGGACCATTCACAGAGTTGAAGCCTGTGGGTGGGATGAACAGTTGTCTTTCAAACTGCCTCTGCACGTAATAGGCCAGCATTTGTGACCAATTGTAGCCGGTCGGCAAAACGGCAAATACATCCTTCTTTAAAACTAATGACTTAAGTGCTTCTTTCTGCTCAAACTTCAAAGAAAAGCCCAAGTCTAACTCTTCCAAAGCCGACTCTTCCAACGAGCGCGCTTCGTTATAGCCTCATCCATCTTTTGTTTTTGGCGACATTTTTTTGGACTGTCACACTCAAAGTGTGAACTTATCAAGAAAGAGGCAAATAAATGTTACACAGCTCTGCAACAGGTATAGGACAATGATAGACTTAGCAGCCTTAACGTTAACTTGGAAAATCAAGGAGAAACAGCGAATCAACAGTGAACAAAAACTAGCAGGTAGAACGTTTAAAATCTAATTGTCGGAGTCGGCGCTGTTGTGTTTGAAAGACAAGAGGCGCCAAGACCCGCCTTACGTTGCTTCTGATTTGTTTATTGCGTGATGCCTTCTATGGTTGGTGAGATTTAGGCACAAAGGACTGATGGATTGATTATTGCTGTCAGTCAATCAGAGCTCGAACTACTGCAAGGCAATGACCAAAGTTTATCATCATGAACAAAATATATATAGTGCACTGAATGGGGAAATATTTTGCGTGAGAAATGACTTGGCAGCCCTGGTTGTGCGATGCGGTCTCAAACCCAACTCGTCGAACGAGGACGCATGGTCCAGCCCCCTGGCGTCTTATCGGAAGCCGAAGGTGAGCTAAGGCGGGCTCAAGGACTCCGTACACAGATAGAGCGTTCTGATTGGCAAGGCTGAACTC
>NC_085014.1:6526189-6531189 GCF_963854185.1 Sardina pilchardus
TACGGTGTCAGATTGGACCCATTTTTGTTTTCTTCTTCTGTGGTTTTTCGATGGCAGATTTGACTGATCTGCTCTTCTTCTGTGGTATTTTTTTAAGTGTAGTTTTGAGGCTTTTTGTTGTTATTGTGATAGGAGAGTGAGAGATTGACATGATATGAGAGAAAGAGAGAGATGGTGGGATTGGGAAATGACCCATCGAGTCGGACCTGGGACACAGTGGGCACTTGGACCCAAATAAGGCTAAATAAGGTAAATTAGACTGATCCTTTCTTCTTCTGTGGTATTTTGAGAGTAGATTGGACTGATTTTCTCTTCTTCTGTGGTGTTTTTGGGTCGCTCTGGACTGATGCACCCAGGGGGTCAGGATTTGACTGATTAGCTTGGCCAATTAGCAAGGCACTTCCTCGTCGCCATTTTCCAGAAATGCATCATGTCCGGTGCCATTTCTCCTCATGCTGATTGGTGGCTGTTTCACTCTCAGCTCATGCACAAGCTTAGTGTGGGCACGAGCTCTCCTTATAGCTTTCTTCTGTACCTTACATCAATCAGTAACCTGGCACTTAATTGGCTAAGTAAAATGGCACCGGAAACAAGCCTTAATTGAAACGCCATGTTGAAGCCATGGTTGAAGCCTGAAAAAATCGTTCAATTTTGCCACTTTTCACTAGCCTAGCATTCCCATTGAACTGAATAGGGGCGGAACGTGTTCACTTTCTCCAGTTCTTATAATACCTCCATGGATGCACTCCTCCGCTGACATATTGTGTTCAGCTTCAGCTGACTCAAACAGGAAGCTGGCCGTCATAATCAGCCGTAATCAGCAGCACAATGTCATGCCATTAGTGAAACACACTAAACACACCACACACACACACACACACACACACACACACACACACACACACACACACACACACACACACACACACACACACACACACACACACACACACACACACACACACACACACACACTAAACACACCTCCAGATCTCCAGCAGTGACTTGTCAAGCTGCTTTTTTATTGATGTTTACACTCACTGTCGCCCTGTGTCTGAAAAGCATGTGCTCGCAAAAGACGTCATTTGAAAATTCAAACACCAAATATAATTTTACAGGATTGATTATATTGATCTACCAGACCTCATGCTGGGAGTGTACTTGGACTCTGCTGTTGAGCACAGAAATACCACTTTATCTCTTAAAACTGCAGGACACTTAAAAGCACCTCTTAGGAGAGAACTACAGGATTCCCATGTTTTTTGGAGGTTCTAAAATCATCCAGGGCATTGATGAAAATCAGCCAATCCCTCTAAAGGATCTTAGCATCTCAATGAATCTCATTGTGACCGCTGAAAAAGTGGACCCTCTAAATATAGCATGCCAACTACTACACAACAAAGCACACTATAAATGAGCTCACTAAATCACCTATCCGTTCTACATGACTAAGTAAGTCTACTGCTGCAGTATTCACTTGTCCGTGGAATTAAGTATGGGGCCTTGGCTCAGTGTAGTAGGTGAAGTATGGGGCCTTGGTTCAGTGTAGTAGGTGAAGTATGGGGCCTTGGCTGAGTGTAGTAGGTGAAGTATGGGGCCTTGGCTCAGTGTAGTACAGTAGGTGAAGTATGGGGCCTTGGCTCAGTGTAGTAGGTGAAGTATGGGCTTAGTGTGTACTCCTCTGGGGAACAGCATACTGCACGTCTCTCCTCTTCTTTTACGAGTGCCCTTCTCTTGCCAACTCTGACTGAATGGCAGCGGCTGGTCTCAATAAGTATGCCAGTACTGCATGTTATGGATGGGACAAACTACACCACCAGCTCAAGATCTGATATGAAAAGGACTACCATCTGTGTGTGTGTGTGTGTGTGTGTGTGTGTCTGTGTGTGTGTGTGTGTGTGTGTGTGTGTGTGTGTGTGTGTGTGTGTCTGTGTGTGTGTGTGTGTGTGTGTGTGTGTGTGTGTGTGTGTGTGTGTGAATGAGGGAGATATTTAGAGAGAATGAGAGCAGAGAAAGAAGGCAGCAGAGCGTGGCTAATTGAGCATCAGGCTTCTCTCCACAGGTAGGTAAGAGAGGTGCGGTGAGATGGAGGATGAAAGCTCGTCTGGCCGTTTGAGATCTCCGCGCGCTTCCTCCGAGACCCACACACACGCCTCTAATCGCAGACACACACACACACACACACACACACACACACACACACACGCCTCTAATCGCAGACATCTGCTAATTTGTCTGTGTGCTCAGAGCACGGTGCGTTCAGCTCAAATCAAAGCCCAATCACAGGTTTCATTTAACGTCTCATTGGCTGTTTCTGTGCGTTGCACAGATAAGAGCTCAAAGAAGTTATTTTTTATTCTCTCTCTCTCTCTCTCTCTCTCTCTCTTTCTCTTTTTCTCTCCCCCTCCAGCATAAACACATCTACCAGACAACCCCCCCCCCCGCCCCCCGTCTGATCGTCATCTCCAAGCCCTGCCCTTGAGTTTAATAAGAGAACGCCGCTGCCAAACACCAGCTGCTAATGGGATGAGGTTGCTGTGGTGTCATCAGCAGTATGAAAGCACTTTGAGGCCTTTATTGGACGTGACCACAACTGAGGCATGACTCACTGACTGACTAATGTGTTTATTTCAGAACCGTCTCGTCTTTGTTACGTTTGGCGTCCAATTGGGATTAGTGTAGGCATGCAGCCATTGCTT
Organism: Sardina pilchardus; assembly: GCF_963854185.1. NCBI lineage: Eukaryota > Metazoa > Chordata > Actinopteri > Clupeiformes > Clupeidae > Sardina > Sardina pilchardus. Next base: position 6,528,889 of record NC_085014.1, read on the forward strand.
GGGTCTGACGAGACCTTGAGGAGATACAACAAGTGTGTTTTTGTGTTCAGGATGCTCTCATTACCTTTTGTAGCCTCAGCTAGCATTAAAGGGTGTTTTCACAATGTCCTCATTACCTTCATCCGCTAGCATAAAAGGGTGTGTTCACAAGGTTCTCATTACCCTCTGTAGCATCAGCTAGCATTAAAGGGTGTGTTCACAAGGTTCTCATTACCTTCTGAATGAATGAATGAATGAATGAATATATACTTTTTTGATCCCGTGAGGGAAATTCAGTTCTCTGCATTTAACCCAATTTAACCGAATTAGTGAACACACAGCACACAGTGAACACACAGTGAGGTGAATCACACAACCCAGAGCAGTGAGCTGCCTGCCCAACCAGCGGCGCTCGGGGAGCAGTGAGGGGTTAGGTGCCTTGCTCAAGGGCACTTCAGCCATGGTGGACTGGTCGGGGATCGAACCGGCAACCCTCCGGTTACAAGCCCGGTGCGCTAACCAGTACACCACGGCTGCCCCTTCTGTAGCATCAGCGGGCAATAAAGGGTGTTTTCACAATGTTCTCAATGTTCTGTAGCATCAGGTGCATCAGAGAGTATACTATACATATGATGCTCTCGTAATCAAAATTAAATGTTTGCAGGGCAATGGAAAGGGATGGTTTGCACTTTTACTCTGATTGTGCTTGTGTAACGAATGCCAGCTAGTTAGCTGTGCTTGTCGAACGTTAGTAAACCTCACTCCCCGACGCCTCAAGAGCGCTTCTGGCATGAAAGCTAGTAGCCTGGGCTTTTAGCTGGATTGTTAGCGCGCTCGACTCCCGATCCGAGGTGCTGCTGTTTCGCAGGTTCGAGTTCGGGCGTGTGCAGGGCTGGACCGCGGTGGTTCCACACAAAGCAGGTTACACTTGGTAAGGACAGATTGCTGCTGCATTGCTCCAAGCACCAGAGCATGTGGGCCTGCTATGTCTGAATGCGCCAGAGGATGTGGGCCTGGCTGTGTCTGAATGTGTGTGAATGCACCAGAGCATGTGGGCCTGGCTGTGTCTGAATGCACCACGCTGTCCCACTCCAGCACCTGATCTCACCATACGCTAATACAGCACGCTGTCCCACTCCAGCACCTGATCTCACCATACGCTAATACAGCACACTGTCCCACCTGATCTCACCATACGCTAATACAGCACGCTGTCCCACCTGATCTCACCATACGCTAATACAGCACACTGTCCCACCTGATCTCACCATACGCTAATACAGCACGCTGTCCCACCTGATCTCACCATACGCTAATACAGCACACTGTCCCACCTGATCTCACCATACGCTAATACAGCACGCTGTCCCACCTGATCTCACCATACGCTAATACAGCACACTGTCCCACCTGATCTCACCATACGCTAATACAGCACGCTGTCCCACCTGATCTCACCATACGCTAATACAGCACGCTGTCCCACCTGATCTCACCATACGCTAATACAGCACGCTGTCCCACCTGATCTCACCATACGCTAATACAGCACACTGTCCCACCTGATCTCACCATACGCTAATACAGCACACTGTCCCACCTGATCTCACCATACGCTAATACAGCACACTGTCCCACCTGATCTCACCATACGCTAATACAGCACACTGTCCCACTCCAGCACCTGATCTCACCATACGCTAATACAGCACGCTGTCCCACCTGATCTCACCATACGCTAATACAGCACACTGTCCCACTCCAGCACCTGATCTCACCATACGCTAATACAGCATGCTGTCCCACCTGATCTCACCATACGCTAATACAGCATGCTGTCCCACTCCAGCACCTGATCTCACCATACGCTAATACAGCACACTGTCCCACCTGATCTCACCATACGCTAATACAGCATGCTGTCCCACCTGATCTCACCATACGCTAATACAGCACACTGTCCCACTGATCTCACCATACGCTAATACAGCATGCTGTCCCACCTGATCTCACCATACGCTAATACAGCACGCTGTCCCACTCCAGCACCTGATCTCACCATACGCTAATACAGCACGCTGTCCCATTCCAGCACCTGATCTCACCATACGCTAATACAGCATGCTGTCCCACCTGATCTCACCATACGCTAATACAGCACGCTGTCCCACCTGATCTCACCATACGCTAATACAGCACACTGTCCCACCTGATCTCACCATACGCTAATACAGCACACTGTCCCACTCCAGCACCTGATCTCACCATACGCTAATACAGCACACTGTCCCACTCCAGCACCTGATCTCACCATACGCTAAT
>NC_085014.1:6543689-6556189 GCF_963854185.1 Sardina pilchardus
GCACACACTACACCCAACGGATGGGACTTACTGTAGCGCTTCACACAGCACACACAGGAGTCAGTTCAGACAGCACACACGGGAGTCAGTTCACACAGCACACACAGGAGTCAGTTCAGACAACACATAAAGGTGTCAGTTCAGACAACACATAAAGGAGTCAGTTCAGACAACACACACAGGAGTCAGTTCAGACAACACATACAGGAGTCAGTTCACTTAACTCTTTACACTTGTCTCTTGACTCTTTACACTTGACTCTTTTCACGGCCCTGCTGAGTTATAACTCATGACGCACGTTGTTCATTACAGACAGCATGACACTGTAGTTAACAGAGTCAATAAGCAGTCAATAAACAGTTGTAAACCAAGCATTAACCATATCTTCTTACACATCACAAATCTTGATAATCCTCTCCCTAACCCTATTTCTGCATGTAAACTTCACCTACATGTGTGAAATAAGTTTTTGTCTCTTTACGCCGTAGTCAATGTAATGAAACAATCACGTTGCACTTTGAGAGCAAAGACTAACTGGAGTCAAATTCCTTGTTTTGTTTACACAAGGCTGGCCAATCGAGCTGATTCTGACGCTGATTTAACCTTTAAAAGGGTGGGTTTTGAACATTCTAACCCAAGATTCCATTCCGCAACAATTCAACGTTCTAAAATTCTATGTAGAATTCAATGAACCCAGACATTCTTTAGAATGTTCATTTTCCAACATTCCAAACACACCGGTGGCTATGGCTATGGCTATGGCTATGGCTATGGCTATGGTTATTTAGCAGACGCCTTTGTCCAAAGCGACATACAAATAAATAACAATACAAATTAAATTAACAGTGAACAATTACAAACTAGAGATGTAATTCCAAAGAAATTACGAGTGCATGAAAATGCAAAAATGTACAGATAAATCATGTAGATAGGTAAATCATTTTAAATGGATGGCGATAGCTATAGTTTAATGGATGTTTAATGTTTTGCTAATGTTTGCTAGCAGTTATGTCAATAATGCTAATATGCTAATCAGATTGCTTAGCTAAGTTAGCTCTTGTTTGCTAGCAGTTTTGCTAACTATGCTAATAATGCTAACCAAGGTGATAAGCTAACTTGGGTAATGATTTTTAGCAGTAATGCAAAGAATGCTAACAATGCTAACTATGTTAACAATGCTAACCAGGTTGATTAGCTAACTCAGTTGATGATTTCTAGGAGTTATGCTAAAAATGCTAACTATTCTAACAATGCTAACTATGCTAATAATGCTAACCAAGGTGATTAGCTAACTTGGCTAATGATTTTTAGCAGTTATGCAAAAAATGCTAACTATGCTAACAATGCTAACCAGGTTGATTAGCTAACTTAGTTGATGATTTCTAGCAGTTATGCTAAAAATGCTAACTATGCTAACAATGCTAACTATGCTAACCATGCTAACTAGCTAACTTGCTAATGATGACTTTTATTTTGAAACATTTGTTGCTAGGGTATCCATGGTGGCCACTATCAGAAATAAAGAAGTTACTGTAGTAAAATCATGTTGGTTGCTATGGAAACAGTCATAAATGCTTAATTTTAATGGTTGCTATGTTGGTTGCTAGGTACATGGAGGTTTCATGTAGTTGACTGGAGGCATAGTTGATGATAACTGACAGTTGGAATGGTTGAACAGTTCAATAGTTGAGTAGTTTCAATGGTTACATGATTTAATAGTGTATTATTGCAATGAGGACTTTTAGGAAGAGGAAGTAGTGAAACAGGATCTGTAGTCTTAATGAGATTGTATGCTTAAAGCCTGAGAGAGAGAGAGAGAGCTGCTGCACCTGGACTGGCCACCTGGCATAACATTCTAATTGCCCTATTATGATGTCATAATCCAATGTTAAGTCTATGGGGAAATTTTAATCGTTTTTATTTAATAGTTCAAAAAGTATAAAAGTTACAAAGTTGAAAAATACATAGCTGAAGTCACCTAAGTAAGACCTACGCAGCGCAGTTTGAATGAAGTTTCTACGTTAAACGGTTGAAGCTGAATTGCACGCACAAAAAGCGTTAGAAGAATAATAATAACTAGAAATGCAATTCCAAGGAATTACCAGTGCATGAAAATGCAAAAATAGATAGATAATGTAGATATGGTTACTAAGGTGTAGCTAGGGTAGACATGGTGGTTGCATAGTTTACAGAGAGTTGATAGTGTGAAGGTAGACAGTTTAAAGATGAAACGTTCCAGTTCTAACTTAACTAATGATTTCTATTCATGTTAAAATGTTGATTAGCTAACTTAGCTAATGATTTCTAGCAGTTACGCTAAAAATGCTTATTATGCTAGCAATGCTAACTTTACTAAAAATGCTAACCAGGTTGATTAGCTAACTTAACCGATGATTCCTAGCAGTAATGCTAAAAATGCTAACTATGCTAACAATGCTAAATTTGCTAACAATGCTAACCAGGTTGATTAGCTTACTTAGTTTATCATTTTTTGCAGTTATGCTAAAAATGCTAACAATGCTAACTATGCTAACCATGCTAACTAGCTAACTTGCTAGTGAGGACTTTTATTTTGAAACATTTGTTGCTAGGGTATCCATGGTGGCCACTATCAGGAAACAAGAAGTTACTGCAGTATAATCATGTTGGTTGCTATGGAAACGGTCATAAACACTTAATTTTAATGGTTGCTATGTTGGTTGCTAGGTACATGGAGGTTTCATGTAGTTGACTGGAGGCATAGTGGATGATAACTGACAGTTGGAATGGTTGAACAGTTCAATAGTTGAGTAGTTTCAGTGGTTAAATGATTTAATAGTGTATTATTGCAGTGAGGACCTTTATTTTGAAACAGTTGTGGACAGAGGAAGTAGTGAAACAGGATCTGTAGTCTTAATGAGATTGTATGCTTAAAGCCTGAGACAGAAGGTGCCTCTCATATATAGCGTTTACGCGTCCTCTCTCGCTCCTCACTGATCTACATAAAGAATGATGGAGCGGCAACAATGGGATAGTCTAGCCCTTCTTCTATCTTTCTTTATGTAGATCATTGAGGATCGAGGAGCGAGGGAGGACATATAAACACTGCTTGAGAGGGACCCACAGTAAATACTTTAAAAGTTGTATATAGTCTAATTAATGTTGATAGACAGAATGTTTAATGGATGTTGATAGGCAGATTGTTTAATAGATATTGATTGACAGTTTAATGGGTGGATGAGTGAATGGTCTGAAGAAGATGAATGGATAGAAGGTTGGATGGAATGTGCCTTATATTCTTGTTAAGAGAGACACTGATACAGCTCTCTGAGAGTAGTTGACACAGGTGTAATCAATTTAACTGGCTAGTCTTAAGAGAGCCAGCGTGTACTCTTAAAGCCTGAGACAGTAAATAATTTAAAAGTTGAATGTAGATAGTCTAATTAATGTTGATAGACAGAGAGTTTAATGGATGTTGATAGACAGATTGTTTAATAGATGTTGATAGACAGTTTAATGGGTGGATGAGTGAATGGTCTGAAGAAGATGAATGGATAGAATGTTGGATGGAATGTGCCTTATATTCTTGTAGAATGGAGAGACACAGCTCTCTACTGAGAGTAGTGGATACAGATACAGGTGTAATCAATTTAACTGGCTAGTCTTAAGAGAGCCAGCCTGAGACAGAGTAGATTGTTTAAAAGTTCAATGTAGAGCGTCTAATTGATGTTGTTGATAGGCAGACTGTTTAGAATGGGTGGATGAGTGAATGGTTTGAAGAAGATGAATGGATATAAAGTTGGATGGAATTAGGAGGACTTATTTTGATACTGTTGTGCGCAGAGGATACAGGGGAACAGAATATGTAGTCTTCAGAGAGGAGCCTGAGAGAAACTGACAGTTGGTGCCCAGGTGGCTGACCAGCTGGGGTAACATTCTAATTGCTGCCGTGATGTCATAATGAGCAATGTTAAGTCTATGGGGGAAATGGTGATAGTTTTTAACTAATAGTTTAAAAAGTATAAAAGTTACAAAGTTGAAAAATACAAAGCACATATGGCATAAGCAAGACCTACGCAACAAAGTTTGAATGAAGTTTCTACGTTAAACGGTTGAAGCTGAATTGCGAGCGTTAGAAGAAGAAGTTTAATAACTAGAAATGCAATTCCAAGGAATTACCAGTGCATGAAAATGCAAAAATAGATAGATTATGTAGATATGGTTACTAAGGTGTAGCTAGAGTAAACATGGTGGTTGCATAGTTTACAGAGAGTTGATAGTGTGAAGGTAGACATTTTAAAGATGAAACGTTCCAGTTCTAACTTAACTAATGATTTCTATTCATGTTAAAATGTTGATTAGCTAACTTAGCTAATGATTTCTAGCAGTTACGTTAAAAAATGCTTATTATGCTAGCAATGCTAACTTTACTAACAATGCTAACCAGGTTGATTAGTTAACTTAACCGATGATTTCTAGCAGTAATGCTAAAATGCTTACTATGCTAACAATGCTAAATTTGGTAACAAAGCTAACCAGGTTGATTAGCTAACTTAGTTGATGATTTTTTGCAGTTATGCTAAAAATGCTAACTATGCTAACAATGTTAACTTTGCTAACCATGCTAACTAGCTAACTTGCTAGTGAGGACTTTTATTTTGAAACATTTGTTGCTAGGGTATCCATGGTGGTCACTATCAGGGAACAAGAAGTTACTGCAGTATAATCATGTTGGTTGCTATGGAAACGGTCATAAACGCTTAATTTTAATGGTTGCTCTGTTGGTTGCTAGGTACATGGAGGTTTCATGTAGTTGACTGGAGGCATAGTGGATGATAACTGACAGTTGGAATGGTTGAACAGTTCAATAGTTGAGTAGTTTCAATGGTTAAATGATTTAATAGTGTATTATTGCAGTGAGGACCTTTATTTTGAAACAGTTGTGGACAGAGGAAGTGGAAGAGGAAACAGGATCTGTAGTCTTAATGAGATTGTATGCTTAAAGCCTGAGACAGAAGGTGCCTCTCATATAGCGTTTACACGTCCTCCCTCGCTCCTCACTGATCTACATAAAGAATGATGGAGCGGCAACAATGGGATAGTCTAGCCCTTCTTCTATCTTTCTTTATGTAGATCATTGAGGATCGAGGAGCGAGGGAGGACATATAAACGCTGCTTGAGAGGGACCCACAGTAAATACTTTAAAAGTTGTATGTAGATAGTCTAATTAATGTTGATAGATAGAATGTTTAATGGATGTTGATAGGCAGATTGTTTTATATTGATTGACAGTTTAATGGGTGGATGAGTGAATGGTCTGAAGAAGATGAATGGATAGAAGGTTGGATGGAATGTGCCTTATATTCTTGTTAAGAGAGACACTGATACAGCTCTCTGAGAGTAGTTGATACAGGTGTAATCAATTTAACTGGCTAGTCTTAAGAGAGCCAGTAAAGCCTGAGACAGAGTAAATAATTTAAAAGTTGAATGTAGATAGTCTAATTAATGTTGATAGACAGAGAGTTTAATGGATGTTGATAGACAGATTGTTTAATAGATGTTGATAGACAGTTTAATGGGTGGATGAGTGAATGGTCTGAAGAAGATGAATGGATAGAATGTTGGATGGAATGTGCCTTATATTCTTGTAGAATGGAGAGACACAGCTCTCTACTGAGAGTAGTGGATACAGATACAGGTGTAATCAATTTAACTGGCTAGTCTTAAGAGAGCCAGCCTGAGACAGAGTAGATTGTTTAAAAGTTGAATGTAGAGTGTCTAATTGATGTTGATAGGCAGACTGTTTAGAATGGGTGGATGAGTGAATGGTTTGAAGAAGATGAATGGATATAAAGTTGGATGGAATTAGGAGGACTTATTTTGATACTGTTGTGCGCAGAGGATACAGGGGAACAGAATATGTAGTCTTCAGAGAGATTGTATGCTTGCCTGAGAGAAACTGACAGTTGGTGCCCAGGTGGCTGACCAGCTGGGGTAACATTCTAATTGCTGCCGTGATGTCATAATGAGCAATGTTAAGTCTATGGGGAAATTGTTAATAGTTTTTATTTAATAGTTCAAAAAGTATAAAAGTTACAAAGTTGAAAAATACAAAGCACACATGGCATAAGTAAGACCTACGCAACAACGTTTGAATGAAGTTTCTACGTTAAACGGTTGAAGCTGAATTGCGAGCGTTAGAAGAAGAAGTTTAATAAAAAGCCTAGGAAGAACAGTACAGTGCATTTTCATGCACTGTAATAACTAGAAATGCAATTCCAAGGAATTACCAGTGCAGGAAATGCAAAAATAGATAGATAATGTAGATATGGTTACTAAGGTGTAGCTAGGGTAAATATGGTGGTTGCATAGTTTACAGAGAGTTGATAGTGTGAAGGTAGACAGTTTAAAGCTGAAACATTTTGATTTGCTGATTTCTATTCATGTTAAAATGTTAACTATGGTAACAATGATAACCAGGTTGATTGGTTAACTTAGCTACTGATTTCATGCAGTAATGGTAAAAATGTTAACTATGCTAACTATGCTCACAGTGTTAACCAGGTTGATTAGCTAACTTAGCTAATGATTTCTAGCAGTTATGTTAAAAATGCTAACTATGGTAACAATGCTAACTTAAACTAACAATGCTAACCAGGTTGATTAGCTAACTTAACTGATGATTTCTAGCAATAATGCTAAAAATGCTAACTATGCTAAAATTGCTAACAATGCTAACCAGGTTGAATAGCTAACTTAGTTAGATGTTTTTTGCAGTTATGCTAACTATGCTAACAATGTTAACTATGCTAACCATGCTAACTAGCTAACTTGCTAGTGAGGACTTTTATTTTGAAACATTTGTTGCTAGGGTATCCATGGTGGCCACAATCAGGAAGCAAGAAGTTACTGCAGCATAATCATGTTGGTTGCTATGGAAACGGTCATAAACGCTTAATTTTAAAGGTTGGTATGTTGATTGCTAGGTACATGGAGGTTTCGTGTAGTTGACTGGAGGCATAGTTGATAACTGACAGTTGGAATGGTTGAACAGTTAAATAGTTGAGTAGTTACAATGGTTAAATCATTTAATAGTGTATTATTGCAGTGAGGACCTTTATTTTGAAACAGTTGTGGACAGAGGAAGTAGTGAAACAGAATCTGTAGTCTAAATGAGATTGTATGCTTAAAGCCTGAGACAGAAGGTGCCTCTCATATAGCGTTTACGCGTCCTCTCTCGCTCCTCACTGATCTACATAAAGAATGATGGAGCGGCAACAATGGGATAGTCTAGCCCTTCTTCTATCTTTCTTTATGTAGATAATTGAGGATCGAGGAGCGAGGGAGGACATATAAACGCTGCTTGAGAGGGACCCACAGTAAATACTTTAAAAGTTGTATGTAGATAGTCTAATTAATGTTGATAGACAGAATGTTTAATGGATGTTGATAGGCAGATTGTTTAATATATTGATTGACAGTTTAATGGTGGATGAGTGAATGGTCTGAAGAAGATGAATGGATAGAAGGTTGGATGGAATGTGCCTTATATTCTTGTTAAGAGAGACACTGATACAGCTCTCTGAGAGTAGTTGACACAGGTGTAATCAATTTAACTGGCTAGTCTTAAGAGAGCCAGAGTGTACTCTTAAAGCCTGAGACAGAGTAAATAATTAAAAAGTTGAATGTAGATAGTCTAATTAATGTTGATAGACAGAGAGTTTAATGGATGTTGATAGACAGATTGTTTAATAGATGTTGATAGACAGTTTAATGGGTGGATGAGTGAATGGTCTGAAGAAGATGAATGGATAGAATGTTGGATGGAATGTGCCTTATATTCTTGTAGAATGGAGAGACACAGCTCTCTACTGAGAGTAGTGGATACAGATACAGGTGTAATCAATTTAACTGGCTAGTCTTAAGAGAGCCAGTCTGAGACAGAGTAGATTGTTTAAAAGTTGAATGTAGAATGTCTAATTGATGTTGATAGGCAGACTGTTTAGAATTGGTGGATGAGTGAATGGTTTGAAGAAGATGAATGGATATAAAGTTGGATGGAATTAGGAGGACTTATTTTGATACTGTTGTGCACAGAGGATACAGGGGAACAGAATATGTAGTCTTCAGAGAGATTGCCTGAGAGAAACTGACAGTTGGTGCCCAGGTGGCTGACCAGCTGGAGTAAGATTCTAATTGCTGCCGTGATGTCATAATGAGCAATGTTAAGTCTATGGGGGAAATTGTAATAGTTTTTAACTAATAGTTTAAAAAGTATAAAAGTTACAAAGTTGAAAAGTCATAGCACACATGTCCTAAGTAAGACCTACGTAACGCAGTTTGAATGAAGTTTCTACGTTAAACGGTTCTAGCTGATTTGCGTGCGTTAGAAGAAGAATAATAAGAAGAAGAAGCCTAGGAAGAACAGTACAGTGCATTTTCATGCACTGTAACTAGAGAATGTAATTCCAGGGAAATTACGAGTGCATGAAAATGCAAAAATGTATAGATACAGTAGATAATGTAGATATAGTTACTAAGATGTAGCTAGGGTAAACATGGTGGTTGCATAGTTTAAAGAAAGCTGATAGTGTGAAGGTAGACAGTTTAAAGCTTAAACATTACAGTTCTAACTGAACTAATGATTTCTAGCAATTATGCTAACAATGCTCACAATGCTAGCTATGCTAACAATGCTAACCAGGCTGATTAGCTAACTTAGCTAATCATTTCTAACAGTTATGCTAAAAATGCTAACTATGCTAACAATGCTAACTATGCTAACAATGCTAACCAGGTTGATTAGCTAACTTAGCTAATCATTTTTAGCAGTTATGTTAAAAATGCTAACTATGCTAACTAGCTAACTTGCTAGTGAGGACTTTTATTTTGAAACATTTGTTGATAGGGTATCTATGGTGGCCACTATCAGGAATAAAGAAGTTACTGTAGTAAAATCATGTTGGTTGCTATGGAAACGGTCATAAACGCTTGATTTTAATGGTTGCTATGTTGGTTGCTAGGTACATGGAGGTTTCATGTAGTTGACTGGAGGCATAGTTGATGATAACTGACGGTTGGAATGGTTGAACAGTTAAATAGTTGAGTAGTTTCAATGGTTAAATGATTTAATAGTGTATTATTGCAGTGAGGACTTTTATTTTGAAACAGTTGTGGACAGAGGAAACAGTTTAACAGGATATGTGTAGTCTTCAGAGAGATTGTATGCTTAAAGCCTGAGAGAAACTGACAGTTGGTGCCCAGGTGGCTGACCAGCTGGGGTAACATTCTAATTGCTGCCGTGATGTCATAATGAGCAATGTTAAGTCTATGGGGGAAATTTGAATAGTTTTTATTTAATAGTTCAAAAAGTATAAAAGTTACAAAGTTGAAAAATACATAGCTGAAGTCACCTAAGTAAGACCTACGCACCGCAGTTTGAATGAAGTTTCTACGTTAAACGGTTGAAGCTGAATTGCGCGCACAAAAACGTTAGAGGAAAAATAATAATAAGAAGATGTCGGATAACAGTAGAGTGCATTTTCATGCACTCTAATAAGAAATCGGATAACAGTAGAGTGCATTTTCATGCACTCTAACTAGGGAGAATAGTAATATTATCAGTAAAACAATAATATTAAGCACTAACCTAATGAGAAATAAAACAGTGAAATGAGAATAGCAATCAAATAAGTCACTCAGTTAATTATATATAATAATAATAACTAAAGCATGGTATGGCTAAATTTAAGGACAATAGCAAAATAAATTTCAAATTCTATCAATAGACAAATTATAACAAAACAATACTATTATACAAACCATAACACATCACAAACTCAAAGGACTAAGTGCATATTAAATAAATATGCCTTAAGACCCCTCTTAAAAGATCCAAAGCTGTTGCTGGAACGGAGAGCACTGGGCAACTCATTCCACCAACACGGAACCACTGAAGAATAGGATCTACAATTTGACCTAGCATGTATGGTTGGTCGACATAACAGACGCTCCTCAGAAGATCGCAATGGGCGGTTGGGAATGTACATCGTGATTAAAGAACTGAAGTAGCTGGGAGCAGATCCAGTCAGTGTCCTATAGGCCAGAGTGAGAGATTTAAATTTAATTCTGGCTACTATAGGGAGCCAGTGGAGAGTAACTAGGAGAGGGGTTACATGTGTCCTCTTTGGCTGATTGAAGACCAGTCGTGCTGCAGCATTCTGAATCAACTGTAGTGGTCTTAATACACAAGCAGGTAGGCCAGCTAACAGAGAATTACAGTAGTCCAGCTTGGAGATAACCATTGCCTGTACAAGAAGCTGAGTGGAATCTTGTGTCAGATAAGGTCTGATCTTCCTAATGTTGTACAGGGTATACCGACATGACTTTGCAATTGAGGCAACATGCTCAGAGAAAGTAAGTTGGTCATCAATTATGACACCCAAGTTACGTGCCGATCTGGTTGGAGTCAGTGAGGATGAATCAAGCTGGATATTGATCTGTTGGGGAATAGCTGTTTTTGCTGGAAACACCAAGAGCTCAGTTTTGGAAAGATTAAGCTGAAGGTGCTGATCCTTCATCCAGATTGAAATGTCCTTCAGGCATGCAGAGATCCGATGGGAAACACTAGAGTCCTCAGGTGGGAAGGATAGGAAAAGTTGAGTGTCGTCTGCATAGCAATGATATTCAAATCCATGAGAGCGAATAATCCCACCTAAAGAAGTGGTGTAAATAGAGAAAAGGAGGGGCCCTAATACTGATCCTTGGGGGACTCCTGTAGTGAGGTCATGAGACTTTGATATCTGTCCCTGCCAAGACACGCTAAAAGAACGCCCTTTAAGGTAAGACTTGAACCAGTCAAGAGCTTTCCCAGAAATTCCCAGTTCATATAGTGTAGAAAGGAGAATGTCATGGTTAACCGTATCAAAGGCTGCAGATAAATCTAACAGAATTAACACTGATGACTGAGCAGAGGACTTAGCTACTCTCAATGCTTCAGTCACAGATAGAAGAGCAGTTTCAGTAGAATGACCACTCTTGAAACCAGACTGCATAGGGTCTAGTAGGTTATTCTGATAGAGGAAGTCACACATTTGCTTGAAGACCACTTTCTCCAAAACCTTTGACAAGAAAGGAAGAAGGGAGACAGGTCTGTAGTTCTTCACATCAGTTGAATTAAGTGTACTTTTCTTCAGCAAAGGCGTAATTCTTGCCTGTTTAAAAGAAGAAGGAACTATTCCAGAACTGAGTGAAGTATTAAATACATGTGTGACTGCCGGTATAATAGCGGGTGCTATAGACTGCAGGAGAGTAGACGGGACAGGATCCAAAGGGCATGTTGTTGGACGGCTTCGCTGAAGCAGTTGAGAGACCGCTTCCTCATCAAGAGGAGAGAAAAAGTCCAATGATGGCATCATGCTAACACCAGGCAGAGTCCTTCTTATAGGGTCATCAAACTGAGCACTTATCTTAGCAACTTTCTCAGTGAAAAATGTTGCAAAGTCATCTGCTGACAGTGAAGTAGCTGATGGCGGTGGTGGAGGATTGAGAAGAGACTTGAACATAGCAAAAAGTTTTCTGCTGTCAGTGGCGTTCTCAATCTTACTCTGATAATATGTTCTTTTTGCAAGTGTGACAGTGGATGAAAAAGATGATAGCATAGACTGGTATTTACTAAGATCATTTCTATCTCCAGATTTACGCCATTTCCTTTCAGCAGCTCTAAGTTCCTTGCGTACTGAGCGTATACTGTTTGTCAGCCATGGATGGCGAGGTTTAGAACGAGTGGGTCTTGTGGAAAGAGGACATGCTGCATTCAGACAGGATGCCAGTGTAGAGCAAAGAGTGTCTGTAGCATCATTAACCTCAAGTGATGAGAATGAGCTTGGAATAGGTAGAGCAGAAGTTACTAATGTTGCAAAATGTTCACTTGAGAGGCTTCTGAGGTTCCGTCGGAATGACATCGTCGGAGCAGGAACTGTAGGGTTATCAAGGAGACGCACAGAGAATCTAATGAAGTAATGATCTGATACATGTAGAGGATTAACCCAAACGTTGTCTGCAGTACAGTTACGTAGCAGAATCATATCAAGATCCTTACCAGCCTTGTGAGTAGGAGGACTGTGAACACGTGTTATACTAAAGGAGGAGAGTAAGGACAGGAAGTCAACTGAAGAGGAGTTGTCCAGATGAATGTTAGATGTGACGGTACACTCTTAAGGGTGCCTCTGCCTTTGGTAACTCCAGGCCTGCCCTGCTGAGGCGTGTGGGCTGTGTGCCGTTGTTGGTAACTGAGTCAGTGCGCAAGTGAGAGTGAGTAAGTGTGGTGCCACCATTCCTAAATGATTAGTGTGGAGTAGGGGATTAATATCCCAGCAGAGGCCTGCCCCGACCTGTCCAGATCACACACACACACACGCTAGCGTTACTCACTTTCACTCAGCCTCAGAGCTATACAGATAACAGAGAGGGGGGGGGGGGGAGAGAAAGAGAGAGAGAGATATGTGTGTGTGTGTGTGTGT